>NW_022196915.1:20099373-20111603 GCF_008632895.1 Mastomys coucha
AGTCCAGGAGAGCAACCATACCATCTGGATTTATGTTTTCACCAATAAAAAACTGGTAGTTATTGAAAAAAAAATACAAGATGATGAAATTGATGTTTTTTTAATAATTTATCAGAAAATGTGTCATAGCTTACAAGATATGCTTAACAGTTCTAATAGTTTGTTAATATTTAGCAGAAGAAAAAGCACTTCTCAAAATATTATTTGCTAACTTATTCTTGCCAAGAGCAGTCGGTGTTATATTCAATTGCATCACTTTGTGGTGATTTGAATGAGAATGGTCCCCATAAGGGCTTATATTGGAACATTTAGTCCCCAGTTTGTGGAACTCTTTGGGAAGGATAGAGATGTGTAGCCTTGTTGGAGGAGATGGGTCACAATAGGCAGGCTCAGAAAGCCCATGCTATTATCAGTTGGTTCTCTCTTTACCCGATGGTTGTGACTCAAGATACAAACTCTCAGCTACCTCCAGCAACCATGCTCTCCTACCTGTCTGTTGCTACACTCCCCATTAGATGGTCATGGACTCATCCTATGAAGCTGCAAATCCTAAACTCTAGCCATCATTGGAGACATCGCCTCCACTATTTTCCTGAGAGTTAACACCAAATAAACTATTTTAAAGTCAGAGAAATAAAAATAGGAATAACTATGACACACTTGAAAGCTAATTCCTAAAGAAATTACTAAACCCATACATTCTGATGATCTGACAAATGAAAAAGAGCCTAGAAAACATGACCAATCAAGATACCACATTAATAAAGTATTGTTGTTTATTGTAGTGCTTAAAATTATGTCACTAAAATGTTCATTGAAAATTTGCTTAAGCAACTCTATCATTTTTAAAAAGTATTTATTTTTTATTTATGTGTACATGTGCATGTCCCTTGTTAGTGGCTAGAAGAGGGTATTGTATCCCTGGACCTGGGGTTACAAGTGTTTGTGAGCTGCCTGAGGTGGGTGCTGGGAATTAAACTCTGATCCTTTGAAATAGTAGTAAATGGTTAGAACCACTGAGAGATCTTTCTTATCACCAAGATAATGTTTTTGCAATGTGTGGTTTTGTTGTTACTTACTGATGAATCATTACTACTCTTGTTATATTTGGTAATATGATATTTTAAAAGAAAAAGCCTTCCCTTTTTAGTTGTTTCCTTTTTCTTGCTTTTTGAACATTTTAATTAGCATTCGACCCCACAGTTTATTTAGCTTTCCCTGTCATAATTATCGAAGTCATGTGAGAGCGGTGTAGAGTACATAGTAGAAAAATGTGCCTGTGTTCTTTGTGGGCATCAGACACTAAGGAAACACAATAGAATCAATAGGTCTAGGGACTGTAGGCCCTTTACAACAGGAAGGAACTGAGAGCCCTTTGCCTGGGGAATGAGAGCCCTTTGCCCAGAAGACATGTGAGGGCAGCTGGGTCTTCACGTATCTCCAGGGACAACAGAAATTAAAGTAAGAGTAAGTAGAGAAGTGTCTCTTGGAGGACCAGGACAGAAAGTTGCTGTTGTTGGCTGGTTGGCTGGTTGGCTTTTCCTCCGTAAGGGTTAAGATGCCTGTCAATGAGATTAATGTAGTCACATTAATCATATATGCTGAGCATTGAGAAAGGGGTTGCTTCAAGAACCAGTGAGCAGGTGCGATTGATCGGGATGCTTAACTTTATTAAGACTTTTAATAGGTAGCCAGGCAGTGGTTGTAATCCCAGCACTTGGGAGGCAGAGGCAAATGGATCTTTGAGTTCAAGCCAGCCTCATCTTCAGAATGAGTTCCAGGACAGCTAGGTCTATACAAAGAACACCTGTCTTGAAAAACCTAAAATAAACACACACACACACACACACACACACACACACATACACACACATACACACACATACACACACCATGAGGGCACACACACAAAAAACCAAAAAGAAAGAAAGAAAGAAAGAAAGAAAGAAAGAAAGAAAGAAAGAAAGAAAGAGAAAAAAGGAAGGAAGGAAGGGAGAGAGGGAGGAAGGAAGGAAGGAAGGAGAGAAAACAAAGAACCCAAAGTCTTTTAACAGAGTGTATGCATTATGTATTTGTATCAGTCACAAAGGAAAGAGCCCCCCTCAATTTGGGGTTATTAAAGAGACCTTAATAAAGAACTGTTCCCACAGATGTGAACAAGATCCAAGTAGATAAGTATGTGGCAAAGCAGCATTCCGGGACTGGTAACAGCCAGGAGTTTACCAGCTGGATCTGAAGGCAAAAAGGGAGGGGTTGTTTGCAGTACCTCTGAGGGTAGGAAAGAGTCACACAGTAGGAGCTATATTCTTGCCACAGACTGGGGGACTGGGTTTGTTGCGGGGTACTCTTGTTCCATGGGATGAGAGTTCTGTTCAGGTGGGCAAAAAATTTGGTGAGTGACAAACAGAGTCAACACAAGGAAGAGCAGGATCTGAGTGTATTTTTTGAAAATGGCATCAGGCTTTTACAGTCATTACAAAAGAGAAATGAAAAATCTGGCAGCTCAGCAGTTGAGGTAAAACTGAGGCCACCTGAAACACATTGGGTCTAAAGCAGCCACCTCCTCTGGACAGGCGCTGTATCCCCCCGGCCTAAGCGCTCTGGGTCTGAGGGGCTGTGGACTGCATGAGGCTCGAAGCTTGAATCTGAATGAATAAATCTAAGTCTAAGTCTAAGTCTTTGAACAAAATGAAAACCAGGCTTATATAGTATACAGAAAACAAGGTGAATGACAAAAATCACATAGGCAGGTGAGGGCCACATCAAGGTCAGTAAGATCAGACAGCAAGACAGAAGTCACATAGGCAAGTGACAGTCACATCAAGGTCGGTAAGATCAGGCATCCAGGTGTGAAGTGGAAGAGCAGTGGGTGCCCTTCCAGCTGGGGCTATTTTGGCAGTCTCAAGCTAAACTCTCCGGTATGTCTGTCTTCTGTGGGACTGCTCTGAGAATTCTAACTATGTTTACAGTTAGCAATAGTGCCTGACTTCTGTTGCTAACTCTGAGGACACTCTGTTTGATAAGGTAGCTTCCTTGTGAGAAATTCCAAGCTAACGACAGCTTGGTAATAAATTAGCATATATTGGAACACTGTGCTGGCCAGGGAACAATGCCCAATCTTAAGTTTTAGCCATTTACAAATCATTTCTTGGGGTTCCTTTATGCCTGAATAAGAAGGTGTATTGACAATTGGAAAGACTAATATGGAACACGTCTGAGTTAGGAGATGCCAACTACTGAATGAATGAATACCCAGGAGGGAGGCACAAACTCCCTTTGAAGTCATAACGCCTCTGGTCCATGATCAGGCTTTCAGTCCTGATACTGCAGACTTTACTGGAGTAAATGAGTGGGTGTGGCATGGTCTCTAGTAGATTGTCCTTGGTGCTAGGAGGAGGGGGAGCAGGGGTCTTAAAGTCCTAACCTGACCTTGCCCTAGAGTCATGCTCATGGACTGAGCCATAAGTAGTAGATCAGATCCTTCAAGGGTAGTTCTGTATTAGTACTGCAGATGAGAGGGTGGGGGTGGATCTGTGGGAACAGTAAAGGATTTGCAGCTCCAGGTATTTGTACATGAGCTATACATATGTAATCACAATCTATAATAGCTATGATAGCTAATGTGTAAGATATAGCATATGTTCTGTCCAAACATGGAAGAACTTCAAATCAAAGGCAGTCTATAATGTACATATGCATATATGTATACATATACACACCATGTATTATATATGCAATATTATATATATATGTATATATACATACACATATATGTATGTATATATATGTATATGTATGTATATATATATATATATATATATATATATATATATGATGTGGTGGTTTGAAAATGCTTGGCCCATGGGAAGTGACACTATTAGGAGGTGTGGCCTTATTGGAGAATGTGTAGCCTTGTTAGAGGAAATATGTCACTGTGGATGTAGGCATTTTGAGGTCTCATATATATGCTCAAGCCTTGTCAATGTGATCCAGATCTTATTCCTAGATACCTGCAGAAGACAGTCCCCTGGCTGCCTTCAGATCAAGATCTAGAACTGTTGGCTCCTCCAGCACCCTGTCTGCCTGCACTGCCATGCCTCCCTCCATGATGATAATGGACTGAACCTCTGAAACTGTAAGCCAGCACCAGTTAAATATTGTCCTTTATACGAGTTGTCTTGCTCTTGGAGTCTCTTCACAGTAATAAAACCCTAACTGACAGAAGCCATTTAGGAAAGCCCCACCCTTTTGCATGACTGTGATGAATGTGCTCTGAGAGACAAGGTCCTCAGAGACTGCTTTCCAGGATTGTTTCTTGCTGCTGATATGCCTTTCTTGCCACCGTTACATGGCTTAATGATTTCCTGGGTATTAACCTACTCTGTTGGGCAAATTTCCTACAGATCAATGTGAAGATATACTTTGATATAGTAATGCTGTTTAGATGAATTGATGATTTCATGATTCCTGATATGATTTTTATAGAACTCCTAAATTGATACAAGTAATTTCAAACACCCTATAGAACAAAAGCTGCAAATAGAGCTTTGTAGATCTTCACGTGTCATGGCTAATTGCACTAGGAAAAAAAAATAGGTTTGAAATAAATTTATAATCAAGGAAACCATCCCTTCTAAGTTAGGAATGAGGCCACTACCTGGTAACTAAAGGTGATAAACTTGGAAGGAGCAATTTATTGTAGGTGCAAGGACAGTAAATAAAAGATTAACTAGGTTATCTATAAAAGACTTCAAAATAATAAGACACAAGGCAGATAATTTCTCTGTTGACAAAACCATGCTAACCTGTGACATAAATCCTATTGCTTTAAACTTATAATGGACTTGTGGAGCCATAAACTAGATAATGAATGTTTAGTCAGGTACTAGCCTTAATTGAAAGACAAATAAATAATTCTGCTGTAACTCCTTAAACCTTATCAACCTATGACATGAGCTATTAGTTTAAACTTACTATGAACTTATGGAATGTAAAAATGCTTAGAAAACCATGTGACCAATTATCCTGAGAAGGTATAAAAACCAAGAACAACAATAAAGTGACAATGTAATCCTTTTCTGCTTCATTCAGTGTGTGTGTGTGTGTGTGTGTGTATGTGTGTGACTTTCTTTCTTTCTTCCTTCCTTTTTTCTTCCTTTCTTTCTTTCCTCCTTTCTTTCTTTCTTTCCTTCTTCTTTTTCTTTCTTTCCTTTTTCTTCTTTCTTTCTTTTTCTTTCTTCCTTCCTCCTCTTCTCTTTTCCCTCCTCTCTTTCCTTTATTTTCTTTTCTCTTCTTTTCTTTACTCTTCTTTTCTCTGTGACTCATAAAGAGTTAATGATCTCTCCTAGGCAGCAAGAGGCCCTTGAGCCAAAGAGTAAAGAGCCCAAATAACTTAAAAGTTTTTTCTTAATCCCCTGGTACTACCAGCAGGAGATAATTGCCTGAAACCATCAGCTTTTGGCCCCAGAATAGCAAGAGAGAGTTAACTAGCACAGTAATCAGTTTATGGTCCCCCCTAAAAGCTACCTCAGCTGCCTTTCTCAGTACCTGGATGCCAAGAGGGCACCTGACATAACATATAATATGCACATACATGACAATGTGCATATATATGCATATTTATGTCTGTACATATATAATTGGGAGAAAAGCCAAATTAACCTTGGGAAATAGAGATAGCTAACAATTGGGTTAATCAGACCTTCTAACTCATGACAAAATCTAAGGAGAGTAAAGAAGGGAGAATCTCACTGTTTTTGATGGTTTTAGTTACTGGCATGGGCCCTGTGAGGTGAGGCTGAACAGGAAAGAGATGACGGTAGATGGTGGCCACCTCATGGAGGCTAGGAAACAGAAAGGAAGAAAAGATGACTGTGCTTGTGGCCTTTCTCTTCTTTCCCTTCTCTCATTTTCACTTAGAGCCTTGGTCTGTAAGGTGATGCAACCCATTTAGGAGACTTCCTCTCTTAGTGACAGCTTTATGGAAACATCTTTAGACATACTCAGGGCTAAGCGGTTGATTCTAGTTGATTCTCAGTCCCATCAAGTTGATGATCAAGATTAGCCATCATTGACTGTCCTCACCTCACTGTTCTTTCAAAACCCCCTGACTATAACACCATGTAGGAGAGGAGTGTTTTCTGGCTTTGCTGGATTCTTCCCCTATGGCTGGTGGGAACTATTAGAGGCTCAAGTGCCTACAGGAGAGAGAAGTCGTTGGTTCTGCATATACGTTTGCATGCAGGTATGTTGTGTCTATGCGTGTGCTTGTGTGTTTTTCTGTGGAGACCAGAGGTCAACATTGGACGTTTTCTTCAACTAATCTCCACCTTACTTTTTGAGACAGAGTCTTTCAATGAATCTGAAGTTCACAGAGTAGCTAGGCTGGCTAACCAGAGTGCTCTGGGATCCTCCATCTCCACCTCCCCAGGGCTGAGATTTGAGACATGTGCTGACATGTCCAGCTTTTTAACCCCCACATAGCTGCCAAGATTCCAAATCCCCATCCTCGTGCTTACCTGGCAAGCAACTCACTGACTGAGCAATCTCCCATGGCCCAAATGTTGAAGACTTCCAAATGAATAGTTGCCTATATGAATGATACTCTGTAATTCCAAATGTTTCCAGAGGTCTTCAGCAGACTGGTTGTTTTCTCCTTCTTATTCTAGAACAACTCGGAAATCTCCAAATGCTTTTACTATTCTGCCACAGGTAGAGGACACATGTGCTGTTATAGCGTGGATGTAAAATGTTCCCAGCAGGCTATGTTTGAACATCTGGTGACTAGCTGGTGGTACTATTTTGGGATGCTATGGAACCTTCAGGAGGTGGAACCTGACTGGTGAAGGTGGGTCACTGGGGACAGGCCTTTAAGCCTGGCCCTGCTTCCTTTGCCATTGTTCACTTCCTGAGCTGGATGCCACCTGGGCAGCCACATGTTCATGCCACCACAGAGTCACTCTGAAATGCCCCTAAACTATGAGATGAGCGGGAAAAAAATCCCTGAAAGATGCTTCTGTCATATGTTTTGCATTGAGAAAAGCAGCTAACCCACACACTAAGTACTCAGCCTCTGGGGTAGTCTTGTCTTCTTCCAGTTTTCTTACTGACACGGAAAGTGAGAAAGGCATCCTGACAAAGTAGCATTTGACACTTTTGATGAGCATTCCAGACAGTGACTTCCAGTGTCTTTCTAATGGGCTGAAATAGTCTTTAACATGCAAACTATAGCAGTACACACTGTCTGCACACCAAGAGTAAGGATTTTGCCCTGTAGTGATCAGCACCAATGTTGGTACACCAAACAGTACCAAATTATGTACATTATGCCCTTGGATCCTGACACTTTGGCTAGAGAAGACAATATGACCAAAGATGAGTCTCCCTTGGGCCTGGATTGAGGTTACAAGCCTCAGTGTGACCTGGATTGAGGTTACAAGCCTCAGTGTGACCTGGATTGAGGTTACAAGCCTCAGTGTGACCTGGATTGAGGTTACAAGCCCAGTGTGTGCCGGTGAGGCTTTTGTGTCTAGCTTACACGTGCCCTCTACTCACTGGAAATTATCTACCATGTCTTGTGGTTTGGGTCTGTGGGAAACTAGAACAACCCAATTCAGGCAAGACTGCTAGTGGCCCAGATCTTTTAGCGATGGAAGTTTGGGTCACCCAACAGATAAAGAGAAACTGCTTTTTATCTCAGGTCAACTGTTGAGCTGAAGCATTAAGTCTTTTTGCCCCAGGGCTGGTTCTTAACCCATTGGCTTTCCTGATTCTCTCAAGCTTTGAACTCAGACTGGAACTGTTTCATCTCCTAGAGTGGGGTTTCAGCTTGCAGATAAATTATGGGACATAAGCCTTTATAACCATATGGAATAATTCTGTGTATCTATGGAGTACAGTTATGATCTATCTGCATATGCTTTGTCCAGAGACCCTTGTAATCTGGCAGTAGGTTTCAGTGTTGGGTCTATCTTTATTTGATGCCATACCTTCAAGGACCCTACATAATCATGAACAAACAGGTCTTGAGAGTGAAGCCACTTGAAAATTTTAAAATCATATAAATTTGAACATTTCAATATTGAAGTAAGATCTTTTCCATTTGTTTTAATTCAACCCATAGAACTATTTGTCGAGACTCACTTTAAGTGCAAGCATTTCTAAGAGAAAAGATGGAGTGGCAGTGGCTTCGTGTGGACCAGCACCACCTGCATGGCTCCATCTGAGCTGTTGTTCTGTGTTCTACCACAAACAGCCACATGATCAGAGAAATTTACTTTCTCCCTCTGGGACTGTCTTCAATTGTGCAGAGCTAGCATGAGTAGATCACTAAGTGCAAATTATATGGGGACCTGCTGGAAACACACCTGCTCCTAGCTCAGCTGCAGGGACAAAGGCTAAAAAGATCCAAGGCAGAACCCTCGAATCTGAGTGTTATCAAATCCCAGGTTGAATCTGATTGCATAGAGTAATTCAGGAGAAATAGCACAGATGCTCACACATATCATAAAACACCTTTTCTAGTTAATCAGGAGTGCTAGTGAAAGTAACTTTAGGTGTAAAAAGATAAAATTTTGTGCAACATTGTGGTGTTTTTGTTTGTTTGTTTTAAAACAATATAATATGAAAGCACAAGGAGGAAAAATAGGTAATATTTTTGTCTCCCTAAAGCAATCTCTTTTATATGTTCATGACTTATTTAAATAATGAATATGCATACTTATTTTGTACCTTTTTCCAATTTTTAAAAGTTTATGTGTATGGGTGTTTTGTCTGCATGTATGTCTGAGCACCATGTATACAGGGTGCCCTCAACGGCCAGAAGAAAGCATTGTATCTATCTCCTGGAGCTAGAGTTGCATATGGTTGTGATCTGCCATGTGGATGCTAGAAATGGAACATGGTTCTGTAAGACTCTGGTGAGCCTTAGCTTACCTGGGACTCCCTGAGTGAACAATGCAGAGCCAGGAATCGATGCACAAAGCAAGAAGAATTTATTGTTCCAGCGTGTTGGGGTCCACCCTGAACATGGAGAGAAAGAATGACCTTTAGACAGTTCTCAAGGCAACAGCCATTAGGCACAATGTGAATGGCAGAACAGCGTGACTTTTAAACTGATTGGTCTTTAGGGAATGAGGTAGGTGGCCAAGGTCTGGGCCTCCCTTACCCGAAAGTGGCTGGTGGTCAGTCTCTCATCCATGTGGTCTGAGGAATGTAATTAGCCACTCCCTTCTAGAAGGGAGGGGTGCCTATGTTCTTTATGACCTTTCTCTTCCAGGAGAGGAGTTGGTCTGGTGGAATTTTCTAAAGTTCCTGAGCTGATCTCCTCAGGTCCTCTGGAAGAGCAGCCAGTGAGTGAGTGCTCTTAACCACTGAACCATCTCCAACTCCATATTCTTGGTTTTTGTGTTTATCTATTTGCAATAAAATGAATCTTATCGAGCTATTCCACACCTTTGGAGAACATTTTTCCTGGCTGCTGCTAAGCTCCGGAGACCCAGATCTGGTCTGTTCTGGACACAGCTGTGGATTTAGGTTTCTTCTGTGTGGAAACCACACTCTGTTTGCAGACATGCTATTGACAGGCACTTAATGGCTTTTAGGGTATTACAAAAATAGATTACAATAAATTTACCTGTTATTACAAAACTAAATAAAACAGCCAGACTGTGTGCATCCTTTTTTAGATGCTTGCATGGGCCTTTGCAAGTTTAGCTGTGAAGTTACTTCTGAGTAGTTGGGTTTTCAAATGAGGTGTGCACTTGGTATTCCTTAAAGGGAGAGACCTTAATATATCTTCTTATTGCTGCAGACAAGTATATACTCATTCACTGGTCCCATCAGCTGCATCAAAAACGCATTAAATTCTTCTGCTAGAGGAAAAAAAGTGTATTTTTTCTTTTCAAAAAAAAAAAAAAAGACTTCTCAGTTTAACACTGTTAATTCTGAAAGAGCTTAAAAGATCTGTTCTTTCACTTCTAGAGAGCTGTAATCTGTCTCTTGCTCCTCTTTGTCCCAACCCAATCCTTCCTGAATTCAGGCACCAGAGGCTGGGGGATTCCTCTTGCCATTCCACCAGCAGCTCTAAGTCCTTGGGGCCCTGGGTAGGATCTTGTATGTTCCTGAGTTATGTTGGGTGCTGTTCTAAAGTCTGACTGTTCGTGGAGGGGGCCGGGGGACCGGGGAATTGATGAATCCAAGCTGTGGCTCTAGAGATTTCCCCTGTGACACCCCACCCCCTGCAAGGATCTTTCTTTTGTTGTAGACCAGGTGCTAAAGTGACATCACTGGAAAAGCCTTCCTGAGCCGCCTGCCCTGCTCCCAAGACCTTCAGTCCTTCAGTGGCACCTAATCCGGTTGAGCTTAGTGCTCTCTGGCCCACTGGCCTTGAGAACAAGCTCTAGGAGACGGGGCAGGGCCCCAAGGCAGACAGTGGCAGGGAAGTGGAGGGGCCTTGTTGACACACTCACTGGGCTTAGTGACTGTCACTGAGTGCTTAGTGACAAACAGTAAACAGAGGCAGACTCAACAGGGCTGGGGCGGCTCCTTCAGGAGAGACTTGTGGGCCACTGATCCCTGTGTATTGCTGAGAAGTCTGTCTAAAGTGAAGGCCTAGACCAGTTTGCAGAGACATCTGGATGTGGCCATTGGCAAAGGACACAGGTATGCTGGGCATGGCTCTCTTTTCTCCTGATAGTCTGGATCAGAGAAAGAGTGAATCTATGGAGGAGGAGGATGGGGAATTAAAAGGATACATCTGGGACCAGACTGCATGTGTGACTCTGGGGCATTATTCACTCCAGGCCTTTCTGCGAGGGCCTGATAACATGGTATTTGTTTTCTATGCAGAAAGGAAGGACTAACTGGAGTCAGGCTCTTGCTTGTTTGAAACACTGCTTTGATGCTTGGCTTCTGTGAAAATTCAAACAATGTTTAAAAATTCCCAAGACTCCATTTGCACATCTGTAAAGTGGAGACAACAGCAGCCACATAGCAGCATTTAGTGTGTGCTGTCCCATTAAGCAGTGACAGGTCCCAGAAGTGAGAGATTTGGTTATTGCTTAAAAACATATCTCTTTTAACATCATGCCCATTGATGTGAATTTGGGTTGGCAGGGGCCACAGCAGCAGACCTGAATGACAATGTGCAGCGCTAATATACCTTACTTAATCAGAGATTTCTATACCTTTTTTGGTAATGGATCAGCTACCAAGCAATCAGCTACCAAAACTCCTGGCATTTTGGGCTGGGGAGATAGATGGCTCAGTTAGCTCTGTGCTTGCCATGTAAGCATGAGTCCTGAGTTTGGATTCACTCCACCAATGTAAGAAGCCAAGTGTGGTAGCTCATACCTATAATCCCAGGTACAACATGAACAGTTGGATTCCTAAGGCTTGCTAGCTAGCCAGTGTGACTCAATCAGTAATATCTAGGTTCAGTGAGAGACAGTGTAAAGCAAAAAATGGAAAATAATAGATATCTGATATTGGGTTCTGGCATCTACATGCACACAGACACACATACATGAGTGTACACACACACACACACACACACACACACACACACACACACACACACACACACGATCCTTCTTGGGGATGTAATGATTAATTCTACTAGTTGAAGCTTCCTTCAGGATCCAAGGGACTTTTCCAAACTTAGAGCCCAGTGATGGGAAAGTGATGAATTGGGACAGAGAAGGACATGCAAGTAGAGATGCAAAATAACCTCTCACTTTTGGTTCAGAGATGTATCTCATCAAGCTTTTCTTTGAAAAGCATATGCTAAAAAGAAGATTCTGAAATTAAATGTAACCCAGGGACTGTGGCCTGAAGTCCCCCTGGTTAGGAAACCTGGGCAGGAGGATTATGAGTTGCATGGCAGTATGAATGGCAGAGTGATAACCTGTATCAAAAAACAAAACAAGGCAAAGGAAAGCTAATCACAGCAGTAACACAAACAGAAACAACAACAACAAAAAACCCCCAAGTTAAATAGTAGAGGAAGGTGCAGATATTCATAGGCTGGAAGAGAACAAACTCATTCCTTCTACCAGAGAGTCCCTGGCAGTGGTCAGGAGAGAAGAGCTGAGATCCTCTCTCTGAATTCCCCTGGGCTAGACCTCTGAGTCTGTCATACCATACTCAGTTCCCATTACTTTCATTAACTGAAATAGTCTCATAGGATTTCTCTCCACTAATTATTCTGCTTTCTTTGATTTTTTTTTTTT
>NW_022196915.1:20111895-20122511 GCF_008632895.1 Mastomys coucha
ACCGCTGGCTTTGTCCTCCTGTAAAAATGAAGAAAATGTACCTTCCTAATAGGTGTGTTATAGACCCTGATGGCATATGAGCAAAGTGATGCAGACCTTCCTGGAGAGCCCAGGGCATCCCTTGCTCTGTTGGTCCCCTCCATCAGCTGTACTTGCAAAAGCCACAGAGTGTTTTGGTAGGCTAATACAGTATGGCCAGGCTCACAGTCTGCGTGGGAGCATTGTAAAACAGCTCTGGACATTCCTCTTACTCCCCAGGTCTCTCTGATCTCTGATTCTTTTGGCCACTTGGTCTCCTTTTCTGCAGGTCCATCCTAAGCTCTCATGCCTAATGTCCTATAAGCCCACTTGATATAGAAAGTTTGACTCATCTTCAGTTCTAAGTCCTTTGTCTGATGAATCCTTCCAATTCCTGCCTTCTGACCTAAGAAAGTAGTTACCTGAGTTCTATAGACCACTGACTAGTTCTGGTTGTGGGTCTCCTTATATACAGTACAGCATTCCTCCTGCCACATTTCAGCTGGCTGCAACTGGTTGTAACTGGTTCTTCTGAGCACATCACAGGGACTCCAAGAAGTGGCATTCTGACTTTTGCTATGAGATGAATCGTTAGATGGTGGTGATGCAGACTCTGACTAGGAGGTCTGGGATACCCTGAGTCTGCATGTCTAGCACAGTGGTCACTATGGCTGCTTTGAGTTGAAGGGATAAGGACATGCAGTCTGTAGGTCCCAAGGCCACTTTCAGCCTTCTCTTAAGGATCCCTTTCTGTTCTCAAGCCATGGTTTATAGCTGTGCTGCCTTCTATGCCCACCCATGCCCAGTGTTGATAACATGAGTAGACGGCATCTGTTGAGAAATTAGCATATGACCAACACGATGACAGGTGACTTACTGTGCAAAGAGAATACATAGCGCTCTTTTCATAGCTGAAGTAGAGGAGGGTCTGGTTCTGTGCTGACCTCAGAGCTCTTCTGGCCACTGTAACTTAACAATTCCCAATTCCCATGAGTGCCCATGGCATCTGGTTGCTCCAGGGGTATTTAACGACTTCCCTCTGTTTCTGCAGATGTCTTCTCTGAGGACTGTCTGGAGACTTGGCCTTCATTTCCCTCCTGGTTGTTTCCATCTCTGTTATGACGTGTTTGCCCAGCTTTTCTTGCTTTGGTCATAGATCTCTTTATTCTTGTATCTCCAGGAGGTAAAGTGGCTGTGTTTGCCCAAGGTTGTTGGAAATAGTGAAGGTGGTGACAGAAAGTGCATAGGAGGTGACAGAAGAAGAGAGGAAGTCTTCAGGGAGTGGTAGAAAGCACTAGTCCCTGTTAGCTGGCACCAACCTAATGGCAATGTTTCAAGACTCATCTGTCAGAACTTAACTTTCCCACAGATAATGTGGTGTAAAAACAGTGTCTGGGAATTTCAAAAATTGCCATCTGTCTAAGCATTTCTTCCTTCCTTCCTTCCTTCCTTCCTCCTTCCCTCCCTCCCTCCCTTCTTTCTTTCTCCCTTTCTTTCTTTCTTTCTTTCTTTCTTTCTTTCTTTCTTTCTTTCTTTCTTTCTTTCTTTCTTCCACCAGCCCTCCCTCCCTTCTTCCATCTCTCACTCCTTCCTTTTCCTATCCTTCTCTTCCTCTGGTATTTTCAGGAAGTCTTGTTATGTAGTCTAGGAACTTGAGATTCTCCTGCCTCAGCCTCCCGTCAAACACTTGATTTGCCAGTATGAACCACAGGGCCAGACTTCATTTCTTTCTTCATTTCTGGGTGAAATATATCCACAGAGTAGAAGCAGCTCTTAACATCCTCAGCAATGTACCCGGTGTTCAAGCTGGTCAGGACAGGAAAGGAGAAATATGTGGCACATCTAAAGACAGAAAAGCCTGTGGTGATGAAGGGGAGCTGCTAGAAGGGTGGGAGGGAGGCTCCTAAGCCTTTTTCAGTAGCATCAATCTGGGCAGATCCTGTAGAGATCCAGAAGCTGTTGAAGCCCTGAACACAGAGGAGTGATGAGATTCAATTTGTATTTTCAGAATCAAGGGCTCTGCAGGATTGAGAAAAGTTTGGAACATCGTTAAGACAAGACTGAAAGAAACCATTTGGGAGGATCACAGTAGCATGCAGGGAGTGGTGCTGATGATTTAGACTACAGAGGTGGTAGGTTCACCGTTGCTAGAGAGAAGCAGATGGATTTTCAGAAAGATTTGAAGGTGAATGGGAGATTGAGGGATGAGAAGGAACAACAATGGTGCCTGGAGGTTGGACTTGAGTGCCTAGAGAGGCAGTCATCTTGTTCTGTAACGCTATACAAGAGTGCTGGAGACATAACGTTACAGAAGAGTGTTGGAGACTGGATGAATTATAAAGAGCAGACTGTTTTTTTACAGCTCCACTATCTAAGATGAAGACATCAGTGAGCTGTCTGACTAGTGATGGTCCAGTCTCTGCTTCCAAGATGGCATCTTGAATGCAGTGTTCTTTGAGGGGAAGGATGCTAGGCCTTCATGATACAGAAGGCATCAGATTCAAAAGGCACCTAAAATACAAGGGTAAAATACTCATGGTCATACCTCTAAGTACTGCCTTGCTGTGGACCCAGTTCCAACATGAATGCTGGATGGGACAAAGATACTCAAACCACAGCAGTGGGAATTTGTGGTGCATTTGGATAAGGAAGGGCAGAGGAAGGAAAGGAGAAAGAGGAGGAGGAGGAGGAGGAGGAGGAGGAGGAGGAGGAGGAGGAGGAGGAGGAAGGCAGAGCATGGGACACAGCTGCGGAGGTGATGGGGTGACAATTGATAACTTCAGAGCATGTGAGTGATTTAAAAAGTTGCCAGGCAAAAAGTACCCCGAAGACCACCAACATTTGGCTGTCTTTGTGTCAGTGCCAAGCAAAACATCTTTCTACACATTTCTTTGTCAGTTACATCCTTAGCATAAATTCCCAGAAAAAAAGAATGTGGTGACAGGTATGGGCATTTCCTTGGCTCATGCTGCACAATGCAGAACTGTTCTATAGACCCACATAAGCCAGCATCTCAGCTCTCTGAGGGCAGCAGCCTCTGGAAAACTCTAGAACACTGAATGCCTGAGCATCAAAGAAGCTCACTTGATAAGTAGAGCGTGGTTGTTTCTAGTTTCGTCTCTTTTGTTTCATATAGGGTGGACAATCCTCCATATTTTTAAGTCATTCATTATAATTGCTTTGTGCCTTTTCTTTAAAGAAAGATTGTGTACATGTGTGTATACGTGTGTGTGTGTGTGTGTGTGTGTGTGTGTGTGTACATGTCTGTGTGTGTGAAGAAGGTGTCAGAGTCCCTCAGAGCTGGAGGCACAGGCAGTTGTTAGTATCCCATGTGGGTGCTGAGAACTGACATTTCAAGAGCAGTATGAAGTATTAGCTCCTATCTGTTGAGCTATCTCTCTAGCCCCAGGCTGCCTATTCTTTAATCTCATTTTCTTGCTTATATACTCATAATGGGAGCCCCATGGCTCTTTCATCTTTAGCTGCTCATGCAGAAGTCCCTTTCAGCTTGGCCTTTATCCCTCACCTCGTCTGGCTGTGTCTGCTGCACTGTAGTTTGTAGATGCCAATGGGAAACAGCTTCCTAATTCCAGGAATGAGTTGGGTGTCTGGGTGGGAGAGTAGGAGGGGATGGAGCCAGGAGACAGCTTAGCACCTTCTCTTCCAAAGCTTTACAGAATGGGATGCTGGGAAATGCCTCTGCTCTGCGTCTCCCACTCTCAGCTCTCACATTGCCTGTCTGGGCAGAAGTGACATGGCTCAATTAAGTGGGATACACACACAGTTAAGCAATTCCTCTCTAGCCATTGCTGGTAAATAATCTTCTCTGGGTGGGTAATTCTGGATGAAAGGGATAACTTTAGTTCTAGAAGAATAGTTTGAAACAAG
Organism: Mastomys coucha; assembly: GCF_008632895.1. Classification (NCBI taxonomy): domain Eukaryota; kingdom Metazoa; phylum Chordata; class Mammalia; order Rodentia; family Muridae; genus Mastomys; species Mastomys coucha. The sequence goes on from NW_022196915.1 coordinate 20,115,802, forward strand.
ATTTCTTTCCATAGTGCTTATGACAGGGGGAGAACCCACTTGAGCCTCTGCTCTGTCTGTGTTCCCTCAACAAGAGATTTATTCCTCAGCTGTTGCTACAGAGAGAAGGGGGATTATGTTCTTTGTGTTGGAGGTGCCTGCCAGAGCTGCCTGACCCTGGCTCCTGCAGGAGTCCTGCAGGAATTCAGTCTGTTTATCTGCTGCTGGGTACTTTCTCTCCAGGCACATCTGCTTCCCTGTTGGTGACAGCCTTCTGATCACATTGCTCTGGGTAGCATTTCAGAACATTCTGTAGGTGATGAGAAATTGACGATGGGTTTGAAGAATGATAGTTTCAATTTTAATGGATCATTATAAAAAAAAATCTAAATAAATTTAATTCCCAGATTAAATGGGGGTTGTGAGAGGGCCTAGTCTACAGCCCCCTCCTTGCTAACACAGTCTTTAACTTATACAAGTGATCTTTTGAGATATCAGTTTTCATTTGGCTCAATGACCTTGTGATCTATCCACGTTACTACACGTAGCACTCACTGATTTTTTTCAGTAGTATTTTATGGTTTGACTATAGCACAATATGTATATCCATTCACCAGACAGAGAACCTTTCAGTTTTTAACATTTTTTGAGGATTATAAACAAAGTTTCAATTATGAATAAAACCAGCAATCATATATAGATTTTCAAGATTCAGACATGTTGTAGGATTTATCATTACTTTATTCCTTTTGATGGCTAGATGATATTTCATTGTATGAACATTATGTATTGGCTGATAAACTTATGAGTTGTTGGCTTCTCTCTCTCTCTCTCTCTCTCTCTCTTTCTTTCTCTCTCTCTCTGTTGTATATTATGCTGAGAAAAGTCCCTTTTATTTCTGCTTAGCTGAGATATCATGCATGGAGCTTGGAGTTTACAAGTGCTTTTTCTGTATTATTGGGCATGGATAATTTTTCTTTAGTCTGTGGAAGTGGTGAGTTATTTTAATGGATTTTTTTTAAATGTTACATACCTGATATCTTAGTTAGGATTTTATTGCTGTGGAGAGACACCATGACCAAGGCAACTCTTATAAAGGCAGACATTTAATTGGGGCTGCCTTATTGTTTCAGAGATTCAGTCCATTATCATCGTGGTGGGAAGCATGGTAGCATGCAGGCAGACATTGTGCTAGAGGATCTGAGAGTTTTCTACCTCTTGATCCGAAGGAAGCCAGGAGACTTTCTTCTGCAGGTAGCCTAGAGATTATCTTCCACACTGGGCCGGGCTTGGACATGTGAGGCCTCAAAGTCCACCTCCACAATGAAACACCTACTCTTAACAAGGCTACACCGCCTAATAGTCCCACTCCCTATGGGCTAAGCATTCAAACATATGAATCTAGAGGAGCCATACCTACTCAAACCACTACATCTGGATTAAACTCCTCTTGCTAGTGTTGTATGATTATGCTTGTTGGATTCAGTTCTCTAATAATTTATGAAGTTTTTTTTATCTTCACTCCTGAAAGAGATTGGTTGTGGTTTTCCCTTTCTGTCAAATCTTTTTCTGGTTTCCATCTTGGCGTAATTCTAGCCTCAGAGAATAGGTTAGAAAATGCTAACTTCTCTTTTATTTCCTGAGTCCGTGGAACGCATGCCATCTTCCCTTTAGTGTTCAATAGACTTCCTGACGGAAACTGTCTGGGTCTGTTATTACTTACTGTGTCACTTCTAGAGATCTGCCTGTCTCAGCTTCCCAGGGCTGGGACATCAAGTGTGCATCACTATGTCTGGCTTCGTGACCCACCTCCACTTTTAAAATGTGGATTCTGTGATTGAACTTGAGTCTTCCTGCTTCTTTGGCAATTATTTTGCTGATTTTGCTATGTCCTGGGCCTTCTGTGTGTAAGTTTCATAAAATATGTCTATTGAGGAGTCAGTCAATTTTATCTGAGTTACTAAATTGTGGCTGCAGATTTGTTCATATTATTCCGTTATCCTGGAAGATGTGATACCTCTTCTTTCATTTTATGATTTGGATATGGATATCGTCTCCTTTCTCTTGGCTTCTTTTGCCTATATGTTTATCAATTTTATTTATATGTGAAGATAAACGTTTTTTGTTTCTCTATTGTTTCCTGTTTTGATTATCCCTTTTACATATTTTATTATTTGTTCTCTTTTCTTCAAGTTCATATTGTTCCTCTTTCTGTTACAGTGTAGACTCCAATTTTTTTTTTTTTTTTTTTTTTTTTTTTGTTTTTCGAGACAGGGTTTCTCTGTGTAGCCCTGGCTGTCCTGGAACTCACTCCGTAGACCAGGCTGGCCTCGAACTCAGAAATCCACCTGTCTATGTCTCTCAAGTGCTGGGATTAAAGGCGTGCGCCACCACCGCCTGGCAGACTCCAATTTTTATTCATTCCCAGATTGCATATTCAGTGTTATGCCATTCTGCATAAGCACTGCTTTTATTGCATCTTACTCATTTTCATTTAATTAAAATATATTTTAGGGATGGAGAGATGGCTCAATGGTTAAAAATTACTGGCAGCTCTTCCAGAGGACCTGGGTTCAATTCCCAGGAACTACATGGTGGCTCACAGCCATCTGTGACCCCACCCACGGGTTCGGATGCTCTCTTCTGGCGTCTGTGGGCACTACACATGCATAGTACATGGAAGTACACACAGGCAAAACATCCATACCCATAATGAAATGCATTAAAAATAATGTAAATTGTTTTAAATTTTTCTCTTGGGATTTCTTTCTTGCTCCATGAGAGGTTTAATACTCAAATATGTGAGGATTTTAAAGATGTTTTGTTATTACAACAAGTGTGTATAAGTGCATGCATGTATCTCTCTCTTTCTCTGTGTATGTATTATGTATGTATGTATATATGTGTATGCATGTATATGTGTATGTATGTATGTATGTATTTGTGTGTATATCTGCTGCATGTATTAGGGCATATGTGTGTATGTATGTATGTGTGTATGTGTGCATATGTATGTATGTATGTATATATATGTATGTCTGCTGCATGTGTTAGGGCATATATGAGTATGTATGTATGTGTGTACATGTATATGTATGTCTGCTGCATGTGTTAGGACACAGGTGTGTGTGCCTGTGGAGGACAGATGCTGACTTTGAATGTCTTTCTCAGTCACTCTCTCTACCTTGCGTACTGAGGCAGGGTCTCTCACTTGAACCCAGAGCTTGCTGATTTGACTAGTCCAGCTGGGGCTACAGGGAGGCTGCCATGACATTTGGTGTTTACATGGTGCTGGGAATCCGAATCCCAACCCGCCTTCTTGGGCAAAAAGATATTTTACTTGCTGAGCCATCTCTGCAGCTCCTCTGTTTCTGATTTATAGTTTAATTCCATGTGAACATATCTGTATGATTTTTGTACCTGTAAATTCGTTCAAGTGTGTTTTATGGGGCACAGTTGTGGCAGATCTTGGCGAAAGCCTCATCTGAGTCTGAAAAGAATATACAATCTGTGGGTGAGTTAGTCTGTAAGATGTCAATTGGATCCAGCTGACTGATGAAGTACTCAGTTTAACTACATCTTTATTGATTTTCTGCCTGCTGGATCTGTTAATTACTGAGAGAAGGCATTGGCATCTCCAGCTGCAACAATGCATTGTTTATTTCCTACTGCAGGTTTTCTACCAGGTTTTGCCTGTGAGTGTGTGTGTGTGTGTGTGTGTGTGTGTGTGTGTGTGTGTGCTTAGCATACAGTGTAATAGGCTTCATCATGACATTTTAAACATGTATACCATCACACTTTGCTCATGTTCTTCCTCTTCTCCCCTTCTTCCTCTTCTTCTTCTTCCTCCTTCTCCTCTTCTTTTTCCTCTGCCCTCCTGCTGCCTCCCAGACAGCCTCTCTTCTGACGTACCTGAAACTAGATTCTCTGTATCACAGGAAACAAGCATATCTGTCTTTCTTTCCCTCCTTGTCTTATCCTCTGGATTCCCCTGTTGCCACTCCAGTCTGGGTAATTTTGCCATAACATTATATATCTAGCTTCATCCACTTTCTTCCAAGAGATATAATTTCATTTTTGTTTATGGCCAAATAAAACTCCATTGTGTTTCTATAGCACATTTTCTTTACTCATTTATCTGTTGGTAGACATCTAAGTTGATTCCAATCTTGGCTATTGGGAAGTGTTGCAATACACATAGATATGCCCATATTACTGTGGTGTTCTGACTGAGACACTTTTGGGTACACTGCCAGGTGTGGTCTAGCTGGATCATATAGAGAGATGTTAATTTTAGCCCTTTAAAAAGGAACCTTCATTTTGATTTCCATAATGGCTGAAGTCATTTATATTTTTGCAAGCAATATATAAGGGTTTGACTGGGGAGTCTCTAAGATCCTCTGCTGTCCAGAGCACACATATTAAGGATTTTTATGCCTTGTTGGAGTACTGACCTCTGTCACTGTGGAGTGTTCATAAGTTTTCCTTGCTCTGAAATGATAATCATTTCCTCAGCTTTCTTGTATTTGTGTTTAGTAGAATGTATTTTCATTCCTTTGCTTGGTTTTAATTTAGTTTTGTCATTTCTCTTAATTTGTTTCAGCTATCTGTTCCTTTATTTTTGAAGTGTGTTTCCTATAGCCAGTGGAGTAGGGTTTTCTTTTTAAATTATTTGTCAGTTTCTTCCAGTCCTGATCTGACTGTTTATAATTAAAGTGATAATGGATACACTTGAATGAATAGTGACTGTGTTTATGACTTTGCTCTCTCCTGTGTTTATCTTTGTAAATGTTTCAGTTTTGTACCATTGCTAATCATACTTGATCATTTTACAGGGTACCATTTATAAGGTTTTATCCCCATATCAGTTATATATATATTTTTTACAAATGTTTCTAGTGGTTATGCTAGAGTTTGCAGTAAAAATTCACAGTGCACCTGAATCTAGTTGTAAACAATTAAAAGGATGGTTGGGAGCTGACAGCAGATAATCTTGGTCTCTCCCCTATCCTGTATGACTGGCTGGCTGTCACTCATGTCATTAATTTGGAATGTATAATGGACCAATACTTTGTCACTACCATCATTTGAACAATTAGTTTCAGAGATCAACTAAGAATAAGGGAAATAAAAAGGTCTAAGATCTGAATTTGTGGCATTTATAATTTTCTTGTTTTTTTGAAGAACTTAAAAAATATTTCTTTCAAGCCATATCTTCTGGGGATCAATTTTCTATGTTTTCTTATCTGAGAAATTTATATCCTAACTTTTGAAAAACATGTTTTGCTGGATACAGAGTTGTAGGTGAGCGGTCTTATTTCAGGACTTTAGATATTTTGATTCACTATCTTTTTGCTTGAGCATTTTTTTTTTTTAGAAGTAACTCTAGTATACTTCTTATCCTTTTCATTCTAAGTCAGCTGTGATTTTTCTCTGGGGTCTTCCAGGATTTTCTTGTGTTTGGTTTCCAATATTTTCTGTATAATATGTCCATGTGTTAATTTTTTTTGTCCTGATTAATATTCTTTGAGCTTCCTGGGTCTGTCTGTATCTGCTACCAATTTGGAAAACGCTCAGCTGTTACATGTCAGTGTCTTTGCTCTGCCGCTGTCCTCTTCCTAAGAGAACAGAGGTTTCACACTGCACACAGGTCTTGGAGAATCTGCTCCACATTTGTACTTCCTCCCTTGTCCTTGAGTCTCAGCTTAGGAAAGTCTGCATTAACTCTTTCTTCAGAACATGGTCAGCCCACTGAAGCTAATCTTCATTTCTTTTACAATGTGGGTGATTTTGTTTGTTTGTTTGTTTTTGAGACTGAGTTTTCCTTATATCCTAAGCTGTTCTAGAACTTTGTATGAAGCTCAGACTGATTGCAAGCATTTTTTTTTTTTAATTTTGTTTTTAGAATTTCTACCTTTCTGCTTATATTATTTAGGCATTATATCCACTTTTAAAACTAGAACCCTTAATGTATTAACAATTATTTTTATCTCTAGTATGATAACTCCAAGATGCTTTCTAGAGCCCATTCACTTGTCTTATCTCTTATGTATTGTATTTTCTCATATGTATACTTGTACATTTTTATCAACAACCCTGCACGATATATTTATAATATAAAAGGAGATGAACAGGCTTTTAGTATGGTCATTTATGTCTGTCTAGCTAGAAGTTATGCTGTTTACTGCTTGTTTGCTGTAGTTATGATACAACAGTTAATGTTATGTGTCAAGTAGACTGGACCACTAGCATTAAAGGCCAGTTAGATTGTGTCTGTTGGAGTATCTCCATTTGATTTGGAGGACTCAGCAAAGCAGGTGGCCCCTCCCAATATAGATGGGCTACAGATGGGCCTCATTTCATCTAGCCAGTCGAGGACCTGGATTGAGAAAAGCAGGGGAAGGAAGGAGGGAGAATCCATCTCCTCTCTGCTTAGCTGCTTGGATTGGAAGAGTTCATCTTTTGCTTCCCAGTGAGAACTATATGGCTTGTCCTCTTGGCTCTCCAGCCTTGGACAGCCCTTGAACTTGGACTGAATTATACAGCACCAGGTTTCCAGTTTGTAAATGGCAGATCATGTGACTTCTCACCCTTCATAAAGGCATGGACCAATTCCTTGTAACAAATCAGTTTTACATATAGATACACAGAGACCCATGCCCACCCTCAGATCCTCACCTCCACACCCCACATCCTCACACCCCCTCACACTCCCACACCTTCATACCTCC
>NW_022196915.1:20123329-20123579 GCF_008632895.1 Mastomys coucha
ACACTCACACCTCACAGTCCCCCCACACTCACACACACTCACACTTCACAGCCCCCACACACTCACATACAGTCACACACACTCACACACACAGTCACATACACTCACACACCTACTCATACACACTCACACACACACTCACATACACTCACACACACTCACACCTCACAGCTCCCACACACTCACCCCCCCCATACAGCAGTTAGTTAAACTTCACTTTTTTCATCTGGAGAAGAAACTTTTCTTTTTT
>NW_022196915.1:20123606-20132681 GCF_008632895.1 Mastomys coucha
TTTTTTGGCCTTGTTTGGTTTAAAGTGTTTTCATGGAAACTACAAAAGTTTAAGAAAACCCTGAATGAGGTCAAGCACTGTATTTCCTTCAACTCATCACCATGAAGAGTGACAGCTGAGAGTCTAGCCAGCTCATGCTGAGGACATAGAAGGAAGCCTCCCACAAGGCTTCAGAAAGGCTGAAGTGGCACTTCCAGGAGAGCAGGTTGGACTTTGTGCATGGGCCGAACAGAAGCAGCATTACTAACCTTGAGTTATATTTTTGACATTTTACTTTAAAAATTTCAGGTAATGTCAGGAAGACAGTATGTTTAGAACCACAGGCTTTCCCCATTTCTCAAACTAATTGCTTCTTTCAAAAGAAAAGACCAGGCCTCTGGAGCAATATTAACTGTCATGAATTCAATACATTGAAAAGAAAATGGTTATAATTACCTTCTAGTTACATCTAATGATGCGAATTTCTCATTACTACAATAACAAATGGTTTAATTTGTAAATAAGTGGATTTACATGGGGGAATTTATTTCTTAAGCGAATGAGACTACAGCAAATGCAAGAGACAGTGTGTAAAAGACTTGGGGATAGGAGACACACTACCACAAATGGCTCTAAATTATACCTCTGGATGGGTGCCATTGTCTAAGATACAGATGAGAGGGCCATCAATCTTGGAGCACCATGGAGAGGTGGGCAGTTGGGCAGAACTAACCTGTTACATAGGAATTAGCACCTCAACCTTACAGATGAGGAAGTATGAGTTCAAGAGTGTCCTTGCTCAAAGTCATGTGTCAGCAGTGCTGTCTCTATGATGTGGGTCGGCCATGGGGCTTAAGGAGCCAAGAACAAACGATACATGTGGAGAAGCAGTACTGGTACAATTCCAGGCACTACATGCTATGGTGAGAATCTGGAATGTTCCCCAGATGCTCATGTCTTGAAGTCTCATTCACTGTGATGGAGTTGTCTCAGGGGGCTATGGAACCTTTTAGGGGTGGAACCTGCCTAGCCTAACTAGGTCCCCAGTAGCAGACCTAGGAAGGTTATATCTGGCCCTAGCTACACCTTTCACTCTGCTTTTTGTTTGGCCATTGTCTTTGTCAATGGTTTATTGCTATGGGGAGAAACCATGACCACAGCAACTTTTAAAAAAGAAAGCACTCAATTGAGCCTTGCTTACCGTTTCAGAGGTTTAATCCATCGTCATCATGGCAGGGAGCACGGTGGCATGCTGGCAAAAGTGGTGGTGGAGAAGATGAGAGTTCTACAGGCCGATCTGTAGACAGCAGGAAGAGGAAGCTATTGGGTTGGTGTGGTGGTTTGAACAGGAGTGGCCCCCATAAGTTCATAGATTTGGATGCTTGGTTACCAGGAAGTAGCCCTATTTGAGGTTTCAAATGCTCAAGCCAGGCCAAGTAAGTATGTCTCTCTTCCTTCAGCTTGGCTATCCTATGTAGAACTCTCAGCTACTTCTCTAGTACTATGTCTCCCTCTGTGCTGTCATGGTTCCTACCATGACTAAACCTATGCATTATAAGCTAGCCCCACTTAAATGTTTCCCTTTATAAGAGTTTCTCTGGTCAGAGGGTCTCTTTGCAGCAATAGAAATCCTAACTAAGACAGCTTGACTTGGACTTCTGAAAACCCAAAGAACACCCACAGTGGCACACTTCCTTCAACAAGACCACGCCTCCTAATTCCTCTCCCTGATCTTCCTAAGTGCTACTCCCTGATGACCAAGCATTCATATATATGAGCTTATGAGGACGATGCCTGCTCAAACCACCACCATCATGAACTTCACTGAGATCTTCCACTATGGTGGAGAGTACCTTTGAAACCAAGATGAAGGCAATCTAGCCCTCTAATGTCGTTTCTATCAGGTGTTTGGTCACAGTGATGCAGAGGTCACTGCAGAGAATTCTGGAAGGGCAGAGCCTTGAGTCTTTAGTTTGAACAAAGGCTTGAATGGAACAGAAGGTTCTTTTCCTTTGTGGGGAGGGAAGATGCAGCTTGCCTAGTGGCACATTCCTCTTGGATCGTGATTTCACTGTGGGTGGATAGTTTTAGAAGCAGGGTGGTGGGGTTACAGAACAGTGTGGACAAGATCTTTCTGCAAGCTGTGACTCCTTAGAATTCCCACACCCTCCCTGTTCCTTCTGGGGTGTCTATTTTGAGGGCCTGGAGATAGTTGAAACATTTCCGTGAGGGTGAAAATGGGATGTTTACTGTACCTCAGTCCCAGCAAACAGATGGAAACAATTAACACCATATCTTCAAAGTCATGTCTTGGAAGCGGCTCGGAGTCCTGATGCTTGAAAGCCTGATCTGGAGAAAGACAGGAGTCAGGATGAGCTCAACTCCTTTTCTATTCTGAGTGCTTCAATATAATCTCAACAGTTCTGTGACGCAGCAGCTGCTGACACTAGTCCTCAGATAACAAAACCGAGGCCCAGAGAGGTTAAGCATATCCCAGTGCACAAGGTCATACAGCCACGGGGTCAGAAAGCTAGGGATTCAATGTCTAAAGCTCACATCGTGTCTTTTTCAGAGAGAGTATGGGAGTGAGTACAGGGCCTGAGAAGGTCTGAATGATACCCCTCCAGAAACTAAACATAGGGAGATCCACACCCTCATTGAGGGAGTGTATGATGGCTACCTTATATGCAGAAGAGACTGTAGATGCAACCAAGTTAAAGCATCTGAGACGGGAGAGTGTTCTAGATTATCTAGGTGGATCTCACATATCTCTGCACTCACAGATGGGGGCAGAGAAGACAGCATGACTCCAGAGCCAATGTTCAAATGATGTGGCCATAAACCCAGGAATTCTGACAACTGTCTGAAACTGAAAGAGGCAAAGAATGTGCCCCCTGACTGCTGCCCCTGCCAAGCATCAGGAGGGAGGACAGCCCTTATTCTTGCCAAGCATCAGGAGGGAAGATAGCCCTCACCCCTGCCAAGCACCAGGAAGGAGGATAGCCCTCACCCCTACAAAGCACCAGGAGGGAGTCCAGCTCTGCACTCACTCTGATTTCAGCCTTGCAGCCTCTGAAACTATATGAAAATGAATTTTTGTTCTTTTAAGTCACCAAGCACCAGGAAGGAGGATAGCCCTCACCCCTACAAAGCACCAGGAGGGAGTCCAGCTCTGCACTCAATCTGATTTCAGCCTTGCAGCCTCTGAAACTATATGAAAATGAATTTTTGTTCTTTTAAGTCACCGAGCCTGCAGTAATGTGTTACAACAGCCACTAGAACGTAATGCAGGACCTGAGATCCAAACCCAGAAGCCAATACTTCAGAGGATATGGAAGGCAGTGCAGATGGAGTTAGAAGGAGAGGGAGTAATTAATGATAGAAGACTACCCGAGGAAGAAGCAGTGCCTGGCCACCAGCTGCCATGGGACCAGGAGGTGTGTGTACTGTCCACAGTCTGGTGGTGGCTGTGCATTTATGCCTTTACTTTGTGGGCATTGGTACCCTGAACCCCAGAGATAAGAATGGGGCCTGGAGACCTGGGCCCAACTTCCTTCCCAGGGCATTCCAGAGGGTTGCATGTCTCTCTAGAAGCCATGGGCCAAGGGCAGAGCTCCTCAATAGTTCCTTGAGGGAAGCTGGAGAGGGGCCTGGGAAGTTCAGGGAGTTACACTGCTCAAGGCCAGTACTCAGTCAAAAGACACTTGGGGACACTTAGGGCTAGCAGAGACTCTTTCTTCCCTCTTCAGAAGCCAGCACCTGGTCAATACCACCCAATAGCTTGACAGCAAACACACATGGAATCTGCTGGTTAGGCAGCCTGTCACAAGAGGCCACCCAGGTCAGCAGTTTTCTAGGGCAGGGTTCTTCCTGAGAGTGGCGCAGTGTAAGCCTTGTCAGTGATGAAGACCATGCGTTCACATGACGGATGAGGTATAGACAAAGCTTCTCTCTCTCTCTCTCTCTCTCTCTCTCTCTCTGTGTGTGTGTGTCTCTCTATCTTTCTCTCTCTCTTGCACGCATGTGCACGTGCGCGCGCGCGCGCGCATACACACACACACACACACACACACACACACACAGTTGCTTAGCTGCAGGCCTGAGCACCGAGGCTTCAGCCTGCCTTTGCTCCAAGTGCACTGTGCTTGTTCTGCACAGAAGCAACCATCAGCCAGCCAAGCTTCCTGTTGCTGCCACACAAGAACTCACACTGCTCCTGCTAACCTCTGTGCCTCTGCCTCCTGTCTCTGTGCTCTGCCTTCTCATCATCTCCACCATGCAGAGCTCTTGCGTTCTTGAATTCTGTTAAGTGTAAGGATATTTGTGTTCATTCTTTGCACGAACACATCCCACCACCCGCAGAGTACTTTCGAAACCTCTGGCTTTCACCTCAGGTGCCACCTCCTAAGATTCCTTTCCTGATACTCTGTTAAAGGACCCTCTCCTTCCCTGTAACTGTATGTTGTCATACATCAGCTTGCCTCAGTCTCTCTCTGCAGCCTGTCAGTCTGAGATGGAGGTGTTTTATTTGCTTACCTGTGCGTTGCTTGTTTTCCCATGCCTGTCCCCAGCCCTCACAAAGGTGGGGGTTATACTGGCCACTTCCCTACTCAGAGATCTTGAGGTACATTATGTCCTTAATCAACACACATTAAATAAAGTATGTCCCAGGGAGCATTGTCAAGACAGCCTTACAGATGGAATTCTAGCTTCTGCCTCCATGGTCCATGTGAGAAGCACTAAAGGCCACGGGTAGTAGAATGTGTTAGCTTGCACCAAACCAGGTTGAGGGCTGTTGCAGGCTGAAGGTTAACCAAAATGAGTCTTGTCAGGCAGGATGCACAAAAGCCTGGAAATGCACAGGGTTGGGTCTGTGAACGCATACCCTAGCCTGGGATGGCACGAGGGATCTTAGGCCTTGAGGTGACTCCAGAAGTCCTCAGATAATAAGGTCAATGGAGACAAGATAAAGGAAGGTTCATGAGAGATGAGATGGGGTTGTGTGTGTCGGCCAGGGCAGGGTCATTGACTTCATTCTTTCTCAGAGACTCCACATTAGCCGGCTGACCAGATTGATCTGTGAAATGTGATCCTGTATTCTTTTAATAGTTAATAGCACCCTTTTCAGTTCATTGCACAGCAGTACCTTGCCCACCAGACCATTTAGAGAAACTTGGAGAGAAGCCCAGAGGCATCATGGTGTGATGAAAGGCTTCCCAGCTGCAGACTCTCCAGATTGCTGCTCTGTAAGGCGCTTCATGCCATCCCTACAGCCAACAGAATGTGAAGTAAAGTGCATGCCTCTGGAAATCAGGAACACGAACCTAAGCCCAAAGCCACGTGATACTGGCCAAGTTATTCTATCCTTGCCCCTCAGTTTCCACATCTATAAAACAGGTATGACAACAGTACCATTTACATTCTGTAATGAGGCTGATATGACTGACCCAATCAACATACTGAATTTGGCTTGACATCTGGTAAGCACTAGGGAAGTAGGCTCGTGTTTTCATTGGAGGAAATGTCAATTGGCTCCAGAACCACATTTGAGGAACATACTTACTGAGACTTCACGTTTTTGACCACTGGTCTGGAGTGGAGTCTATAAAGTAGACCCACAAGGGCTACTACTGTCCATTGGGGTGTCTCCCATGGGCGCCTGGTGTGGAGGGTTATGGCTAAGGGAACACTGGACTCTGGATGGTTCTAGGCACTCATGCTCTCCTCTGGCTCCCAGCTATCCCTGGGGCAGGTCATTATACACTGCTGCAGGTCTGGAGCCTGTCGGGCAGCGAGTTAGCACAGAAAAGCAGGATGTGCACATTCCTTCCTGCAGAGCCATCATGGCTATGCCTTAGAACAGGTATGAGGATGGGATCGGGGCTGCCCTCACAGCTTCAGCTCCCCAGGACCTCTCAGCTTTGGAAATGATTGAGGCTGGCCCTTGTGAGCATGCGGGCAATTCATGTTGGATGTTGTTCTTCCTTTTAAATCAAGTGTTGCAACTGACCTCTTTCTGTCACCTTTCCTGGAGTTCTTACGACTCCGTTGGATCTGAATCACTGTCTAGTATGTGCTAATCCCAGTCTGAAGGATCCCTTTAGCTCTTGGGGGTGGGGCAAACCTACCAGCAACAAATTAGTGTTTGTGTTTATGTGGGAATGCCTCGATCTGACTCAGTTTCCTTTTAGACTTGTTTTATGTGTGTGTGTGCGCGCGCGTGCGTATGCGTATGTGCGTGTGCATGTGTGTTTTCTTGCCTGAGTTTACATGCACCATGTGTGAACAGGAGCCCACAGAGGGCAGCAAAGAGTGACAGATCTCCTGGAACTGGTAGTTACAGGTGCCACGTGGGTCATGGGAACCAAACACGGGTCTTTTGCAAGAGCAGGAAATGTTCTTAACTGCTACACCATCTCTCCAGCTCCTCTCCTTTAAGTTGAAGGAGATTATTAGGGATAGAATTCTCCACGGCCTTTTACTCCCCTGTACATTGAATATGTCACTCCATTACGTCCCTGCACCAGCATGGGTTTAGAGGACAGATCAGCTGTGCATGTCTTATTGAGGATTTGCTATCTATTCCTTCTCCTCCTTTTGCTCCCTTCAATGTTCTTTCGTTCCTTGCTGGCCACTTAATTAAAATGTGGTACACGCTGGCCTCTGAGTTTATCCTCCTGTGTGTAGCTTAATGTTTTCACTACAGTCAAGGTGCTCTCTTTTCTCTCCTCTCTCAGAGATTCTAGCTCCCAGGAAGTTAGTGAAGCTGATGGTGTCCTACAGAGAGCTGAGCAGTTGCCTGTTTTTCTTCATTATTTTTTCTTCCCTTTTCCTACACTGATGGTCTTCATTGCCCTGCTTTGGAGCTCACCACTTTTTGATGATGCCAACTTTTGAAATTAGCCACGGCACCTTTGTCTTTGCTTAGATTTTCTACCTTGTTACTGCTGTTCTCTGCTTAATGAGGAATCCTTCTCCTCCTGCTTTCCCTCAGTTCTTCTTCCTCTTCCTCCTCCTTTTCCTCTCCTCCTCCTCCTTCTTTAACAACAACAACAACAACAACAACAACAACAGCATCTCTCTACAAAGCCCTGACTGTCCTGGAACTCATCATGTAGATCAGGCTGGCCTTGAACTCAAGAGATCCACCAGCCTCTGTCCCCAAAGTGCTGGGATAAAGCCCGACTTTTTTTCTGTTTTTTAAGAAACTATTTTTGTTGGTAATGTGAACACTTTTTACTCAGCTAATATAAAGTCTTTGTTTAGTAGATCCAATATTTGGACCTTAGAAATGATGACTTGTCTAGTTTTTGTTCTGTTTATGGGCTGCTTAATAAAAGATTTATTTCTTTGTGTGTTATTTTTTTATGTGTTTACATGTTTTATCTGAGTGTATGTTCATGTACCATGTGAGTGTGGTGCCAATGGAGTCCAGAATATTCCTTGGAACTGGAGTTACAGACAGTTGTGAGCCACCATGTGGATGCTAGGAACTGAACTCTGGTCCCCTACAAGAGCAACAAGTGCTCTTAGCCATTGAGACATCTTTCCAGCCCCTACGGGAAACTTCTCACTTCTTGAGTGTATCATATTTTTCTGTAGTGGATTAAAAATATGATTTTAAATGATATAGAAGTCATTTCTGGAAAAAAATCTCCCTGCTGCTCTTCTCCAGGAGTGCTATGGTTGTTCTTCATTGTTATTATTTATGCCTTTAATTACTTTCCAAACCCTGCATTCTTTATTATGTGTGGCCATTGGGGTCTCTACTCTGTTAAAAGCTTGGATCCAGCAAGTCTTTGCTGGGGCCTCTGCAAACATCAAGGCCACCAGAGTGTTGATTTGTGTGAGGCAAGAGGGAAATCCAGTTCAACACGACTCAGTAGCTGGTGTTGGTTCAAACTTCTAAATTCAGACACTGGGCAGTTTACTGCAGGCATATTTAGTACAGAACAATTTGGGAAGAAAGTTTCCTGGTGTAACACAATCCCCAGGGCACAAGTACCTGTATTCCATCAAACCTCACAGTGTATTTCACTTCTTCCATGAAGCTGGGTTCTGGAGATAGGCTACATGTATTATCTTAATGGCCTAGGGGAGGAGCTGGTGTGGTTTAGGTCACAGGTCACACAGATAGAGGTCATTTGGGCTATTAGCCATCTCTGGTCCTGCTTGTTGGAGGTTGATATGGCCTGGACCTACAGATAGTACATATCACCAGTCTATTAACTACCTCCTTTCCTGCCCTTTGGATGGAAAAACAGGTTATACGTCTCTCTCGTAGAAGAGATAGTGCTGTGTGGTTAACATTCCTGCTTGTCTTTGTGCTTATCTTTAAGCACAAGAACCTCTGTGCTCACAACAGGTCTTTGAGCGATGCAAGGACATGCCTCCATCTGTCTGCTGAGCAGCCCCAAATCTGGCTTGGCATCTGCTTCCCACTTGTGTGATTTCTAATGATGGGCTGGAGGTGAATGTTTAGAGCCTTTGTAAGTAGTGCAGAG
Source organism: Mastomys coucha (assembly GCF_008632895.1). Classification (NCBI taxonomy): domain Eukaryota; kingdom Metazoa; phylum Chordata; class Mammalia; order Rodentia; family Muridae; genus Mastomys; species Mastomys coucha. The sequence continues at coordinate 20,132,090 of NW_022196915.1, forward strand.
CACATGTACTACCCTGAACTGGAACACAGTTTACAAGTAAAAGTGACTTTCTAGGTTCTTGGAGATGCTTGAAGACTTTTCAAATTGGCTGATGTCTTCTCACTCACCAGCTACTTCATAGATTCTTGACTCAGTTGCTCTCTGTGCAAATCCTCTTGTGCTCATGGACAGCTGCAATGTTAAGTAGTTGACACTGATTTTTGTTTTTAAATGTCTCTATAGAAACTTCCGTTGGCACCAGAGGAACTCTGAATTGGGTCAGTGTAGTCGTTCTTCTCTTTTTAGAGCATTGTTGGAGACTAGTTTCAAGATTTAACTTTTTAAAAATCATGTGTTCTCTGCAAGAGCAGTGTGTATTCTTAACTGCTGAGCCATCTTTCCAGCCCCAGCACAAATAATTCTTTTGAGAGATTTCCAGGGGTCATGCTGACAGTTCAGGTAGTAACAAGGTTAAAGAATGAGGTTAAAAAGAGGAGCAGCTTCAGTCTAATCCTGTGGTGTTGAAGGAGCTGCTCATTTCCTCACTGCTTCTGTGAACAGGAAGACTTGGAAAGGATCTTTGACATTCTGTGACTCACTCCCTCCCTCCCTC
>NW_022196915.1:20132760-20142285 GCF_008632895.1 Mastomys coucha
CCCTCCCTCCCTCCCTCCATCTCTTCCTTTCCTTTCCTTAAATAATGTCATCCTTGAGGACTCCAATTGTTTGACCTATGCATTTGCCATTTGGATTTTGCAGTTGCATTTCTGACAAAGTCCAATGTGCCTCTTGGGTGCAGTGTGGCCTTTGTAGCAGCAGTTTGGTGTTTGGATTTTGAGACGGTTTCAGCCCGTATGTGTGTCTTCTACATGCACATGCTTATCACATGTCTGGGGTCACCAACTCCAGTGAGCTTGAACAGAGCTTCCATACTTAGATGAAACCCAAGTGCGTGTGAGCATGTGTGTTTCCATGCATGCTCAGATTTACATGTTTATGCTGGGCCATACAGCAATTGCATGCTTAATTTTATAAGATACTAAGAAGCTGTTTTCCAGTATACTCATTGGCTTCACAGTCTCACTGGCTGTATGAGAGAGTGGGTTTCTGTGTGTACCCACTGGGTTATGACAAGTGTTGATTTTAGTAATTCCAGAGGGGTTTACAGTATCACCTCATTGTGGCCTTAATTTGCATTTCTTTCATATCTAATGATGTTTAATATATTTTTATGGGGTTAATTTGGTGTCTGCGCAAATATCTTTGGGGACATGTCTGCGTCATTTTATAATTACATTGCTTATTTACTTGTGTGTGTTTGTATAACTGGGCACGTGTTCATGTAGGTGAGTGTGGATATACACTTATTGTGGCACGTGCATGTAGGTCAGAAAATGACCCTGGGGCTGGCCCTCACCTTCTACCTTGTTTGAGTAAGGGTCCCCCCCCCCCCCCCCCCCCCACCGCCTGCAACCCTGACAGTACTGCCTGTGTGCATACCAGGCTAGCTGACATCTGAACTTCTGAGTATTTACCTGTCTGCCCCTCCCACGTGGTAAATATGACTATAGGCTCTTATGTCGCAGCCAGCTTTTACAGGTGCTCTGAGATTTGAACTCAGGTCCTCATGTTTAGGCAGCAAGAGATTTTGACCACTGAGCTGTCTCCAAATCCCTTTTCTTTTTGATGGATTGTGAGAATTTAAAAGTATACACACTAAATATGTGGTTCTTTTCTGATATGTGGTTTTAAAATATTTTATCTTAGTAAAATTTGCTTTTCTTACTCTTCACGGGATTTTTCTCACAGCAAAAATCCAAGTTCGCTGATGTCCTATTTATTACTTAAACATTCTTTAATAGATTGTTTTCTTGGTACTAAGTTCATAAAACCCCTTACCAGTCTTAGTCCCTATTTTTCTCCTTTGCTTCCCTGAAAGGGTATAGTTTGTGAACTATGTTAAGTCTACAACCTGCTTTGAGATAATTTTCGAAAGTTGTGAGATCTAGGTGCATACTCAGGGGCTCTGAAGAACCCATGGCTGCTTGCTGGCAAGGCCGTCCTTGCTAAACTGATGTGACTTCTCAGCGAGCCAGTCTGCCTAACAGATTCACATTGCAGTTGTTTTTTTTTTCTTTTAGTCTTGGCTTCCCCTTGGAATTTTGAGAGTTTTGTCTGAGAATCAAAGTCTTTCTCCCTTAGCTTCGATAAGAGCCATTCACTGTGATTACAGTTAGAAACTTGCAGATAACTGGGAATGTTTAGCTCATAGTTCTTTAACACTTTTTAAAGGGAGAAAAGGAAAAGACAAAGAGAGAAAGGGAAAGAACAGGCCAGAGAGAAAAAGAGAAAAAGGAAAGAGAGACCTGGGTTGAATCCAAATTCATTTCCAGAAGATTTGAGTGGGTATATATGATTGTAGAAATATGGGTGCGGTGTGATTCTGACAAACACAGGCACCATGTAATGATCCACGAGGTGTAGCCAGAACACGCAGCACCTCAGACATTCACCTGGCTGCTGGGACTGATTCCTGTCTGCGTCTGTAGGTGCAGGACCCTCAGAGTCAGTTGTCTCAAAGGAGAGTTATTTACCCCAGATGGACACAGGGCAGGGAATAAGCGACAGAGACAGGAGAAAGAGGGAGAGGGGAAGGAGAAGGGAACGAAGGAGAGGGAGGATGGGCCTTTCTCCTGTGAGGACAAAGGACTGCCTCTGGATAGAGAGGAGACGCTGCCCATAGGCAAATGGCAGTTCATAAAGGTAAATGGGGAAACCCCATGTTTGGATGAGGTGTTTAAATCTAATTAGGCATGTTAATTAGGTGAGCCAAAAGGAAGCTTTTGATTGCTGTACTTCAATACTTTGCTAGGCACCTGGTAGTCAGTCTCATGAGGAGGAAGTGGCCCAATAAAGGAATGGACCTTGGTGGCTAGCTTTAGGAATGTGATCTAATGGATTTTTAGCAAGGCAGAGGGAATGGGGAGAAGGACAAGGCCTGCCAGAGCCACGGTTACCATGCTTGGGCTGGCTAGAGTGACTGGAGACTATAGGTGCCCTCATAGCATCCTTGTGACAAATCCTGGCTCCCAGAGCCCCCTCCAGGTGTCCGGGTGCAGCTGGAAGAGCTAGGGCCTCCACCCCAGGTGCCGAGCAGCTGTCCAGTACTCAGCCTTGCTCAGCACCTGGAGGCTGGGGCTGCCAGTGTGTTCGCTACCCAGCGGGAAAGGTACACCTGCCTTCCAGGCTCTGGCTGCAGAAAAAGCTCTGCTGCCATAAACAGATTAGGAAAAGCTTTAGCCCTTCCAGCTGCCTCCAGCAGGGCTTTGGAGATTAGTGAGGGCGTCTTGGAGGTAGGGGGGCAAGTTGAAATGTCAGCTTTGGTTTAAAGGATCCTTCTAGAAGGAAACAAAGCAGCTCTCCTGGCAGGGGTGCTTCCTCCAGCTTCCTTGTGTATCCTTTCTGCTCTGGAATTGAGGCTCTTGCTCCCTTTGAGGGATTCTCCCTCTGCAGGCAAACGCTGGCTGGCCAAAGGGCCCGCACTGGCACTGCAGCTAGCTCGGTGGTGGCAGCTAACAACTAAAGGCATACTCATGTGTCTCAGGCTAAAATGTTTGTCAGTCTTGGTTCCCAGACAGAGATGGAGTGTAGGTAGTAAACACTCCCTGGTATAGGGAACTCTCCTAGAGGAAGGGTACTTGCTACATGTTTCTTGTCACTTCTTCAACCTTTCACCTGAGGGTTAATTAATCGATTGATTGCTCATTCACCAAGAAGCCACAGACCCGTCTGAACACCTTAACTTCTCCAGTCTGTTTGTCCTGTGCCTCAGAGGTGCGGGATGGAAACAGGCTGTCCACACACTACCAAGTAGCTGGAGTGATAGAGCCTTTCTCGAATTACAGCGCTCTGTCACGCATGTGTCTTCACAGGCATGAGTGTGGCCTCTGTGACACTTGCCAGTGCCCTGCAGGTCAGAGGTGAAGCCCTGTCTGAGGAGGAAATCTGGTCCCTCTTGTCACTGGCTGCCGAGCGGCTCCTGGAAGACCTACGGAATGGTAAGAGTGTTTGGGGCAACTGAGTCACAGGACACTGACAGTAAAGCCTCCTAAACAAACTTACCTTATTGATTTGTGATCAACCCTAAGCTTTCAGAACATGACCACAATGGTGCCCACCAGGCAGCTGAAGTGAGAGCTGGCCTGTCTCCAAAGCTTGTGCCACACAACCAAAGCATCAAAAACCAAAGGCCGTGCCTCTGCTGTGGGCTTTCGTGGTGCTTATGGAGAGACCAGAGGCAGCAACATAGCCTCTTCCAACACCTGGGACATGCCCACACTCTGTCTGTCAGACTCTGTCCCATCAGAAGGCAGAACCCATGTTCTCAACAAGGGAGGTTAACACTAACAGTCACCAAGCTGAGATGTACAGAAAACAAAAGTGTTAGGACATTCTACACAGATCCTTGGAGCCGAGTGCTCATCCCCCTCCTCAGGTGGGGTGTTGTCTTGATGGAGGAGCTGTGCTTATAGCTCATGATGATGAAGGTCCCTGGATTATCTGGCTAGCGATAGTCCTCAGTCATGATGCAGGTGGGGCAGAGGCAATTGTCAGGTGATGACTCACAGAGGGCATGGAAATTAGGAGGGACCCTTGGAATGTGGGCATGCTCAGGTGAATAGGCTGATAGTGTTGGACAGGAAGACCTGAGCCTGTAGCACCTATGTGGACAGGTCCATGAAAAAATGGTCACAGGGTGAGGCTAGGCCTTGAGGTACAGAAGGGCTTTCATGTCCTGAGGTTGAATCCAGGACAGAGGTGCCCCTACCTGGTCATTTCATATTCATATCAAGGTCTCCTGGTCACAGTAGGAGAGCCCCTGCTTCCTGTGAGGTCTCTGCAGACCCTTCTCTGGGAAGAATTGTTCATAGAAATGGTTAAAGGAGAGATGGGATGGAAAGGCGATTTGGAGGTATGAGGTGTTCAGTTGGCAGATGAAGTAAATATAGAGAACCTACACTTAGGTATCAACTTGGAAGCCCCCTGACTTAGCAGCTGCAGCATCAGCATCAGGGTGTGTGAGAGCACACAGCCTCCGCTTGGTGCTGGATCCCAGCACCAGCCAGTGGAGGGCCTTAACTTCTCTTCCTCCTGAACTCACTCCTGTCTCCTATCCTGAGAGATCTGACAAACTGCTGTAGATCTGTGCCATGACCAGCTGCCTCAGGCCTCTGACCAGCTGCAAGGAACTCAGGTCTGCAGCAATTTCCAGCTGGTCTTGACTTTTTTTTTGACTATTTACTTTAAAAATTTCAGGTCCTTGACAAACTCAGATGTAGGTTCTAAATTCTTGGCCGGTTACAGCTACGTTTTAAAATTATTTTTCTATGTGCTGGTGGAGTTTATTCTGTTCTGTGTCTATAGGAGCAAGTGCTGTCAGGCACACTGGCCCTGTTCCTACACCCCTTTGCCTTGCCTCCTTTTCAGATTCCTCAGACTATGTGGTCTGCCCCTGGTCACTCCTGCTTTCTGCAGCTGGAAGTCTTTCTTTCCAAGACCATGTTTCTCACATAGAGGCCGCACCATTCAAGGCTCCTGAACTGCTACAGGGACCAAATGAGGAGGAGCAGCCTGATGCATCACAGGTAGGTGTGGTATGCCGCCTTTCCTGGAGAGACACCCAAAACTCTGCCCAGCCCCAATTCTGAGGCAGAGTGGGCTTAAAGCCGGTTGTTTCCAGGCTTCCTTGCCAGCAGCTCACTAGCTTTTGGACAAGGCAGTTCAACCTCACTGAACCCAAGTTTCTCAGACAGTTAAGTGAGACAAACGTAACTCTGCCCATCCAGTTTTGTCAGCATTAAAAACACTGTTGGAACTGGGGAGGTGGCTTGCTAGTTAATGAGCTTGCATGTAAGCATGCAAAAAGCCAGGTGTGGTGGTGCATTCTTATAATCTCAGTGCTAAAAGATGGAGCTGGCAGGATTCCAGGACCGAGATGGCTAGCTAGTTTAATCAACTTTTAAGCTCCAGCTTCAGTAAGAGATCTCAAAAATCAAGAGGGAATGCTAAAGGAAGGTGCCCAATTGTCAGTCGCTGGCTTCCACATGTGTGTACATGGGCATATGCACCACCCCCCCATATGCATATATACATTACACACACACACACATACACAGAGAGGGGGGGAGGGGAGGGGGAAGGGAAGGGGAGGGAGGGACAGAGGGAGAGGGAGAGGGAGAGGGAGGGAGAGGGAGAGAGAGAGGGAGAGAGAGAGAGAGAGAGAGAGAGAGAGAGAGAGAGAGAGAGAGAGAGAGAGAGAGAGAGAGAGAGAGAGAGAGATGCTAAAGCTGGGTAATGGTGGCACACATCTCTGATCCCAACACTAGGGAGGAAGAGAGAGGCAGGTGGAATTCAAGGCCAGCCTGGTCTACAGATTGAGTTTCAGGACAGCCAAGGCTGCACAGAGAAACTCTGTCTTGAAAAACCAACAAAACAACACCAACCAACAAAGCCAAACCCATAATAATAATAGTAATAATAATTATTATTATTAATAAAAGCCATGCCAAGTGCCTTATGCTGATGGTGGGTGGCATCTGTGAAGACTTCTAAATTTCCTCAGTGAAAAAATATCTTCCTACTGAACTTGTTCCAGTATTTGCAGCTAATAAAAAACAATAATAATAATAAAGAACTTGAGTGTCATTATGCTCAGGACAGCCACACAGTGCTGGGTGAGCACAGCCCTTCCTCCTTGACCTTTCATGGGGAACCTGTGGATCTGGGGTGCTGCTTTTCTCAGGACCGTCCTGGAATACTGTGCTGCTTTCCCTTTGGGCTCTGAGAAGAGAATGGGCCCTTCCAGGTTTGGTTCATCAGGTTCCGTGTAGCTCCAAGTTATACCATAAGGATGGAACCATGGAGTGCCCATTGCACAGGCTTCCTTCCTCCAGGCCTGTGTGCCTCCCCTGCTGTGAGATCCCTGGGTGAGTCACCAGGCTTCTGGGGAGATGGAGACAGCTGCTTCTCAGACTCCAGCCTGCATCTCCTGCTTGGTGTCCCACCTGGGCTAAGTTGCCTGTCATGTTCTGGACTCAGCGAACACACATCCCGCTGATTCTGAGCTCTGGCTTTCTACAAGGACACACCAATGTGATATGCAAATGCAGGGGTAGTGGCAAAGGGCTAGTAGTCAACATGGGCGAGCCCTGGCCAGTGGTGGGTAAGAGGGCTGACTGAGAGGGCAACTACACCTGGAGATCCCTTCTGAGAGCTAGGAAGCCATGCCTGCTGTCCATCCTCTGGCTCCATGGCAGCATGGTGACTTTGTGTACCACATCTGCCCTTGTTTTCTTTCCCTCCTCCACACTCAGGTTGCTCTGGGTTTATAGCTTCTAAATAAAATGCTGGTGCCCTGTCCTTGCCTCAGTCTCTGTTTTTTTAGAGAGGCTGAGCTGAACTAGCTATGAAGCGCTGCCGGGGACTTCCCTGTGTCCTCCAGCACTTGCTGGGAAGGCTTTACACTCCCTATGGTAGTTTGACTTGAGGAAGATCTGCCCGCTCCTGTGCCCTAGTAATCCAGAGCTAAAGGAAATCCAGCTCCCCTGTTTCCTCCTCCATGCAGAAGTGTCAGGCCTTGAGGAATTCTAAAGCCAGAAAAGGCTGAGCCCAGAACTGGGCAGGGATGCTTAGAAGATGCTATGTAGGGAAAGAACTACCAGTGAGTGTGAGTCAGGGAGAGCCAGTGTGGGATGGGACTGGGTTCTAAGGAAGCTTGAAAGTGTTTGTATTGGCTGCTTACCCCTCTGTTCTGACTGGTCTCTTGTTGCCGCCTTACCGACCAGTGGAAATAAGGAGGCAACAACGAGTTCTTCTCTAAGCAGTTTATTCAGGAACCTTGTACACAGAATCATTCATTCATCTTTTCTTCTTCCTTCTTCCATCTTCTTCTATCTTCTTCTATATTGTTCTATCTCTCCAGCCCCCAGCCCTCGTGGGCTAAATACTTTCCCTGGTCCCAATCAGCATCAGCTACGTGGCAAAACATAATAAGCTGTGGGAAATCATGCCAGCTTGCATCACAAACTGGAAGCATTCAGCTTTTCCAACTAAGGGCTAGTTTATCACAATGCTCTCTGCTCTGGCCGGAGACCAGGTGTTCAAAATATATAGGGTGGCAGCTGCGGCTCCCCACAACCTCTGGAGTACCTCCAGGAGAGGCCAAAGGCAGTATCCTCTGCCTCCTTAGGAAGAAGAAGCAGGCAGGGACATCTGGTCTCTTGGTCTACTACACCCAAACAGTTCTGATGACCACGGCTCCCTTTCATTCACCACACCAATTCTCCCTTCATCTGACTAGGCATAAGGTATGAGATGTATCTGGGAAGTCGGGAGTGTAGAGGTCCCAGCAGGAGCTGTGCTTAGGGCCCTCCCCAAGCCTTGGCTACATGAGACTGACATCTTAACTCTAACCAGAGTATCCAGCACCATTCCTGAGTCTAGACCAGGTACAGGTGGCAGATGTGGGCAAGTTTCTAGCTGGGTGCCCCTTAAGCATCCTTCCCTCTCCCCATCCTCTGAGCAGGCAGATGTGTTCTTGTGCACAGAGCCAGGATCTTCCCTCAAAAACCTTCTCCCCAGCCTTCTCCTATATCACTCCAGAGCCTGCATTTAGAATATGGGATGGAACTTACCGGATTCAGTTTTGCCCTTAGGGTACGGGATGGAACCTACTAGACTCAGATTTGCCTCCAGGCCATTTTCAGACAGAGCTTAGGAATCCTGGGTGTATATGGTGCCTCTGCTGTGCTAAGATGGTACCCCACTTCTGATCAAGCTCACTGCTGTGAAGATGAAGCTTGGGAATTTTCCCACACTGGGTCTGGAAGTGGAGCTGGGTTTTAGGGGTGCGATTTCAGACAAAGAGAAGAGTTTCCTGGCACAGGTGACACTTGATTCACTCCTCATTCCTATGACGTGGTACCCTAAAACCACTTGTATTAGACCCCCTGTCTGCTCCAGGAACCATAGCTTTCACACATGGTTGATAGTTCCAGAGTTCCACTATGTTATGTCTGACCCTTCAAGTCTTTTCCTGAGAAAAACAATCTTCAAGAAAATAGACAACAACCAAAGGACATCCATTTATCTAAAGCCCACAACTCTGGGGCTTGGATTCAATCCCATGTTTGGGTCTTATTCAGGCAAACCCTATAGTTTGCTTTTGCTTTAGTTTCCTCTTACCTAAAATGGGGACAGTTAGAGGTGAGGAGGACACAACATCTATCCCAACACCGGGAGTTAACTGGGACCAGCAGGACCAAGGCACACAGGAACTTCGCAGGCCAGTGGCTCAGGTTCCTGCCATTCTCTCTGGGCTGGTGCCCTGAGCAGACCTTAGGTGCCAGCTCCACAGCCAGCCCTACAACACCCAGAGTAAGCTCCACTCCCAGGTGCTCTAACAAGCCCAGGATTCCAGGATCCCAGAATCACAGGATCACAGAGACAGCTTGACTCTGACAAGTTCTGACACAACCAGAATCACAGGAAGGATAAGCTCCAGTCAGACTTAGCAAGGGCAGGTAGCACTAAGAGATAACCAGATGGCAGGGGGCAAGCGTAAGAACATAAGCAACACAAACCAAGATTACTTGGCATCATCAGAACCCAATACTCCTACCATAGCAAGTCCTGGACACACCATCACACTAGAAAAGCAAGATTCAGATATAAAATCACTTCTCATGATGATGATACAAGACTTTAATAAAGACATAAATAGCACCCTCAAAGAAATACAGGAGAACACAGGTAAAGAGTTAGAAGCTCTTAAAGAGGAAACAAACAAACAAAAAATCCCTTAAAGAACTACAGGAAAACACAACCAAACAGGTGAAGGAAATGAGCAAAACCATCCAGAACCTAAAAATGGAAATAGAAACAATAAAGAAATCAGAAAGGGAGACAACTCTGGAGATACAAAACCTAGGAAAGAAATCAGGAGTCGTAGATGCAAGTATCACCAACAGAATAAAAGAGATAGAAGAGAGAATCTCAGGGGCAGAAGACACCATAGAAAACATTGACACAACAGTCAAAGAAAGTGCAAAAAACCAAAAAGCTCCTAACCCAGAACATCCAGGAAATCCAGGATGCAATGAGAAGACCAAATCTAAGGATAA
>NW_022196915.1:20143039-20160713 GCF_008632895.1 Mastomys coucha
AAAACAACAGGAAGTAACAATTACTTATTCTTAATATCTTAATATGAAAATTAATATTACCAACATATTACCAACATATTCAATCCTAATCGACTAAAATCCAAAAATATGAGGAATTAGAAATTTGTTGATTGTCATCCAATGGTCTTCCTAATTTGGTAATTGGAGAAATAGGTCCAATATTGTACAATCTATATATACTTTCAGCTTGTTTGTGACAGTGTCTTGCTGTGTACAACATAATAGTCTTGAAATCTTGCTTCTCCTGTCTCAGCCTCTTAGTAGTAGTATTGTTTATTTCATGTTTTTACACTATCTCATGGTTTTCAGAACAACTTACATATCTCAAAAGTATTTATATACCCAAAAGAAACACAGACAATTAACTAGGGAGGTGGCTTGTAAGAAACCAACAAAGAGTGATACTGAATGCTTTGACATTTGTAACTCTTGTATCAAGTTTGAAGAAGAGGGCTTTATAAATCACTCTCTGAGATGAATGCTTTTCCAAATTATCACAACCAATGAACCAGATTCTTACCCTCACCTAATGTCTGTGCCACTCTCCAAGCAGAACCATTGTTCATTGAAACAGTCAATGACTTTATGGATAGACCATCTTAATATACACACCATTTCTTAAATGAATGTAACCTGTTCTCTGTGGACTGAGATAAAGTCACTCACTCAAGTCAAATAGCTTTGTCCATATCAGGAAAGTCTGTATCCAAAAATTGTGCCTACAGTTCATTGCTTGGTGCAGCAGAACTGTCAACTCTCAGCTTAGCTACGATGGAGGTAAAATCCTTTGGTGATGCGAGGGTCATTGAAGTACAGCCTTATTAAAACGAAATCCAATGTCTAAAAATTGTTCTTATTTTGGGCTTGTACCACAGTAAGAGCCAAGATTTTAAACTCTACTAAATACAAAACAAACAAACAAAAAGACTTTATATATTTATGTTCATTTAAGAAAATACTAGTAGTGATGTATTATTTTGAAATATACAGTTAATATGTTTGGAGTTATTTAAAATTTATATTGAGAAAAATGTATATATTTTTAGTATTGCTGTAGACAAGCATCTACATAAGGCTGTTAAATTGATTATTGTTTTATATCAAACAACTTTTATAATACTCATTTTTATTGTTATAATATTTTAAAAATTTTAAAGAATATGGCAACAAAAAGATATTGTAGGTATTGAAGGGGGTCTCTGGGAGGAGTTGGGGTACAAAAGGGAAACAAGAATGTGATTTAGTTCTATTTACTTAAAATATGTTTTTGAATGTTAACAAATTCAGACAAATTGAAATCATGTAACTTTTCTCATCATAATGCAATGAAACTTAAAAAAAAACGGGGACAGTTAAAAACCTGTCTCAGAGGGTTGTTGTGAAGACAAAATACATTTTAATAAGCAAAGGGCTTCTATAACAGGGCTTGAGCTGATAATGATCACTTCTGTCCTTAGAGGGGTTGGGCAAGATGCTCACTTCAAAAATGGGGGACTTCAGAGGATCTGACCAAGCTCTTCGTGTTACTCTGTGTCATTTTCTGACAACATATAGGGCTTTGTAGTAAGACTGACCTATCACATAGTACAGAGCTGGCTTTGGTTACAAGAATGAGAAAGTCCCAAATACAACAACCAGACCCACAGTTAGTCTTTAGTTACTTGAGGAGGGATCTAGGTATGGGGAGCAGCTCGGTGATGTCAACAAAGATTCAGGATGTGATTTCTATTCTGGTCCTTGTGCTTATTACCACATGGTGGCAAAATGGCTGCTGTGGTCCCATATATCACGTGGTATTACAGACAGAAATGACAGGGCACGTGTGGGACCAGTCACATCTTTTTTGGTTTTCCCAATAAAGCAAATGTTTTTATTTTCTTCCAGAAGTACCCTAACAGATGTTCTCTCTTATTTTTCACCAATCTGGGAGTCATAGTTACTGCTAGAAAACAAATTTCTAGCCTGCAGCGTGGGAGGAAGCAAAGGTTAAGAAGGTGCAGATGGTGCAGGGCTATCCAGATTCCCACCCCTTGCTTGTGGAAACTGCTGCACTTGGGCCTGCTAGACTGTGGAGTCACATGCCTGACATCTAACCATGTGCTTTTCTCTTGGGCAGATGCATGTCTATTCCTTAGGGATGACTCTCTACTGGTCAGCAGGATTTCATGTTCCACCAAACCAGGTCTGTAAACAAGAATGCAACACATCTTACCAGGTCATCTCTCTGGATTAGCTTAGTAGCTCTCCCCTGTGCTGGACCACAGGCATCGAGTATAGATAGATCTTACCACCTTCTATCCAAAGCCATATGTAGGCATTACCAGCCAATTACACAACTCATTTCCCTAATTTCATAAACAATACACCAAGCAGACCCAAGCTGGGACTGGGAGTCAAACCTAAGAATCACTTGTCCAGCCTGGTCTACAGAGTGAGTTCCAGGACAGCCAGGGCTATACAGAGAAACCCTGTCTCAAAAACCCAAAAAAAAAAAAGATTCACTTGTAGAGGATTTCATATATAACATATAACAAAAGACAGTTCCTTATGTATTGTCTCAAATGCTTTTAGAATCAGCTCTTCCTAAAGTGAGCTGCTGCCCTGGGAAAAGGGTTCTGTGGTCAGTAATTGAGGTAAAACGTACCATAATATTTCCTCTGAAAGAGGTTTCAGGCTAGGTTGTTACTGACTATAGCAAGCTCCAAAATAGAAGCCTTATGGAGTAAATCATGTTGTACAATTCAACAGATGAATACATGCACCAGGAACATGTATGCATTCTTATGTGTGTGTGCACGTGTGTCCATACCTGCATGCATGTGTGAATTCATATTTTCATTTGACACAAGAGTCCTTTAAAAACTAAGACTATAAAAGCATCATTGAGCTTAGCCACAAGACCCTCCCTCCTCTCTCACCAATCCACCTCTCTTTCTCCCTCCCTCTCTTCCTCACCTCTCATCTCTTAAGCAGAAAAGTATTTACAACTCAACCCGCTTGAGGTGAGACCCCCACTGCTACCCCATGGTTATATATTTTAGCATCTACCAGGCAACATGGATTCCAGAATTTGGCTTCTGCTCCTGCCTACTGGTTCTCTGACATCCCCAGGGCTTGTCTTATGGATATGTGATTTTCAAAACTGTACTTAGCTTACTTCTCTGCCAGTCGCATCTTGGACCCAGTTCTTTTGGGGACCCATACTGTCATTCTGTCATAGGCCCTGCTGTAGCCTTTTCCTTACACACACACACACACACACACACACACACACCAGCTCTTCTGTATTCCTCTGCCTTTATCGATATGCCACTTGAAAAGTCTTTCTACCTTGACCCTAAACCCCTGCGGTTGCTTAAGGGTCAGGTTTTTACCTGTATACTTGTGGAATTCTGTGCTTCCTGAAGCAGCTATGCAGGCACAGTGGGCTCTAGCGAGCTGTGTAAAATCTTGACACAGTAGCCTGCTTGCTGGGCATCACCCAGGCCCCCTGAGAGCAGGAAGGGAATTAGTTGTACAAGACTATTTTTTCTTCGGCCCAATGTGTGTGCGGCACAGAGTTTGAGCAATGGAGACTATGACTGAGCCCCTTGCTGCTGCTGACTTAACTTAAAGGTCTGATTCCCATGTACTTGTGTTCCAGGGGGAAGTTGTCGTGAGATAACAAATAACCATAGGAAACAGCAGGCTCCCAAGTCAATGGTGTGTGTGTGTGTGTGTGTGTGTGTGTGTGTGTGTGTGTGTGCATTATGCATGTGTGGCTGACTACTGGTATGGCCAAGCATTTGGCTCAGGTCAAGGTCCGGTGTCCAACACAGACTTTCCGTTAATCTGCCAAGATTGCATTTGAGCAGAAGAGCTAAGATTAGAGAGCAGCACTGTGTACTTTGGATGTAGAAACCATGGCTCGGACTCATGACAAATCAGATGTCTGTTCCAGAAGAAGCAAACTTGTTCTTGTTGTGAGGAATGTGTTTTCTGGGATCTCCAGGGCATGCAGGCTTCGGTACCCTACAGCAGCCACTCCTCGTGGCCACGGCCACGGCCGCACTTCTCATCCATGTATGTTCTTCAGCCCCTGCAGCTTCAAGAGCCGGTACACTCCCTCCTGCTGGCCATGTGTGAAGACCAGCCACGAAGACGGCGGCCATTGCAGGCAGTTCTGGAAGCCTGCCGGATTCATCAGGAAGAGGTGGCTGTGTACCCAGCCCCTGCCAGTCTCCACATCAGTCGGCTGGTGGGCTTGGTGCTGGGTACCATCTCTGAGGTCAGTTATAGAACCCATCTTTCCCGTTGGGCAGTCACTAGCTGTGTGTGACTATTGGAATCTAAATCAGCCAACATTTAACTACAAGAAAACTAAATTAAAAAAAATTCAGGGTCTCAGCCTTAGAGCACTTGTCTAGCAGACTCTGTAAGGAGTTAGATAACCTGACAGGGAGCATGCGTATGTCAGTATAAATGCAGCCTGCTGACTTCTCGCTGATTTGAGGTTGCCTCGCTCCTCCCTCAGGTGGAGAGGAGAGTTGTAGAGGAAACTGCCTGTGAGCAGCAGAGCAGAAGCTGTTTTCTCAGGAGCAGGCTGCATCAGGCTGTCAACGAGAGCCCCGGAGCTCCGGCCTCGGATGCTTTGCAGCCCCGGAGAGGTGAGTAAAGGCCCCCAGTGTTCCTGTTTGGACAGAGAGTACCCGAGGTGACTGTTCTGTTGTCTCCTGCCCCGAGTGTGTGGACATCCCGGCTACATACACAGCTCCTACACAAAGCCACTTTCCCAGGAAATGCCTCAGGCCTGGGTCTAGAATCACTGTGCCTAACTAAGTTTTAATAGTTGAATAGAGTTAATTACTTGGAATATTAGCTCTTTAAACTGAAGCCTAGTTGTTCAAATTGATGAGAACAAGTTAGAAAAGCAAGAAAAAGTCGGGCAGTGGTGGCACACGCCTTTAATCCCAGCACTTGGGAGGCAGAGGCAGGAGGATTTCTGAGTTTGAGGCCAGCCTGGTCTACAGAGTGAGTACCAGGACAGCCAGGGCTACACAGAGAAACCCTGTCTCGAAAAAACAAAACAAACAAACAAACAACAACAACAAAAAACCTAAGAAAAAGCTTTTATTTTTAATGTATGAATGTCTTGTCTGCATGTATGTCTGTGTGCCATGTGCATGCCTGGTGCCTGTGGAGGCCAGAAGAGGGCATCAGATCCCCTGAAACTGGAGTTACAGATGGTTATGAATCACCACGTGGGTGCTGGGAATTGAACCCAGAGCATCCAGAAGAACAGCCAGTGCTCTTAACCACTGAGCCATCTCTCCAGTCCACAAATAGCCAAGGGCTTAAAAGTGGAATGACAAGCAAATACCTCATAAAAGTTTTTGTTGGTAGTGGTGTTGTTATTACATCAGGTACGCTGCAAGAGTGGGTTTTTATAGTACCCTTTACACATGCCTTTCCCTGCTTTCCAGCTATCTGACCCTCAGTTAGACAGGAGTGACTTTTCCTGTTGCTATGAGATGAGCAGACACAAGCATCCCAAGGAGGCAGGCTTTGGTTTGGCTCAGTTTGAAGGTACAGTCTACACTGTCGTGTGGCAGGAGTGACAGGCAGCTACTGGTCACACTGCATCTGGAAGTAGAGAAAAATGAATACTAGTGCTCGACTCACTTGCTTCTTTTCATTTAGTTTGGGAACCCATCCCATCGAGTGGTGAGATTCTTAGTTAGGGCTGATAGTCCCTTCTCAATTAAACCAGTCTAAGAAGTCACCCATCCCATCGAGTGGTGAGATTCTTAGTTAGGGCTGATAGTCCCTTCTCAATTAAACCAGTCTAAGAAGTCTCTCAAGACACGCTCAGAGGTTGGATTCCAGATCTTGTCAAGCTGATCAGTGTTAACTACCATACTCTACTTACTCATTATTTTAAAACAGTATCTCATAAGCTAGCCTCGAACTCGTGATCTTCCTGCCTCAGCCTCTAAGGGTGGAAACTACAGATGTGTGCCGCCAATCCTAATTTTGTTTATTTTTATTTAAACTTAATTGCTCATTGTTCTTAAATCAAGGAGCTACTTTGCTTTTAGTCATTAAACTTACCCTCCCCCGCCACACACACACTCTTCTTGTGCCACCCCCTCCCAGGCCCCACTCCTTCTCTCATATCTATTTGCAGTCTGAGAACACAGACTCAGAGCCATTTAGTAGTTTCACCAAGGGCACACAGCCGATCCCTTGTGCTGGTATCTACGCTCTGGGCTGCTTATCCTATACAGCCAGGCTGCTTGCTTGCACCATCTCTGCCCACTGTACTGTCTGGTTAGTTTCAGAGAGAAGCACAGAGACACAGAGTTCTCTGGAGCGATGCTGGAGTACCACAGCGCATAGTCGCAACAGCTTTGTTAACAGGTGAGTTTCCCACTACTGAGCTCTGCCGCCTCGGCTGGGGGTGAGAATGAAGACCATTCTCAGCAATCAGACTGTCGACATTCCAGAAAATGTCAACATCACTCTGATGGGGTGCACAGTCATTGTACAGGGCCCCAGGGGAACTCTGCTGAGGGACTTCAGTCACATCAAGGTAGAGCTGAGTTTTCTTGGAAAGACAAAGAAGAGGCTGACAAAGATTGACAAATGATGGGGTAACAGAAAGGAATTGACCACTGCCCGAACCATCTGCAGTCATGTTCAGAACACGATCAAGGGTCTTATGGGGGCTTCCGTTACAAGATGAGGTCATAAGAAAAAAAAATCAAAAAAGCTGGGCGGTGGTGGGGTCATATCATACACCTTTAATCCCAGCACTTGGGAGGCAGAAGCAGGCAGATTTCTGAGTAAAAGGCCAGCCTGGTCTACAGAGTGAGTTCCAGGACAGCCAGGGCTACACAGAGAAACCCTGTCTCGAAAATCAAAAACAAACAAACAAACAAAAAACCCAAAAAAACAAAAAACAAGATGAGGTCAGTGTATGCTCACTTGGGTCTTTGGTTGAAATCTGAAATTTCTTGGGTGAGAAATACATCCGCAGGGTTCAGATGAGGACAGCTGTTGATTGTTCTGACTCTCAAGCCCAGAAGGATGAATTAATCCTTGAAGGAAATGATATTGAACTTGTTTCTAATTCAGTGGCTCTTATTCAGCAAGCCACAACAGTTAAAAACAAGGATATCAGAAAGTTTTTGGATGGCATCTCTGTGTCTGAGAAGGGAACCATGCAGCAGGCTGACGACTGAGGCCTCAGTTTCCTAGCTCCAGAAACAAGACCTTGATCAAAAGTACAATTTGGGCTCTTTGAGGAAAATAAAGGACTTACATGTTGAAAAAAAAAAAAGAAAGAAAGAAAGAAAAAAGAAAATGACATTAGTAAGAAGCCAAGGTATATGGGGCCTACTGACAACTGTATGTCAGGGATCCCATATCTTCTGGGAATCCCATTCAGGCTCAGAAATGGGACAACATGAGCCTTGACGGTTTGTTTAGTGGTGATCCCTAGGCACGTCTTGCCTCTACATATAGCAAACAACCACAAAGAACAACGGTTACAGGCAACAGCTACTCAGAGCTCATATCCATAGGTTGGTGATTTCAGTGGGGTCCAGCCAGTTCTCCTGGCCTCTCTGGCTCCTTCTGGGACCAAGTGAAAACCCGGGAGGCTTCACTCCTGGGGAGCAGGTTTGTTACCCCCAGTATCCCCAAAAGTACATAACATACTGTTCACTCTGTGATGGATTCAACCCCTCTGGCTGGTAAGAGTTTTCTGGCTCCACTGTATCATAGGACCCCTGTTGCATACACAGCTGGCCTGCTGTTGACCAAAGCACCAGAAGGTGGCACATGACTGTTTATCATCAAAACAATTTGAATGTCTAAAGTTTTCAAATCAAGGTCATAGCCATGATCTATTTATGGATTATTGGGACCTTGTGGTGGTGGTGGGCACAGAGGCAGAATCCTGGGGTAGGGGACAAGTGGATGTGGTTGTATTTTCCTGCCCTATGGCTGTGTAGCCTTACCTTTTGAGGGTCTCAGCTTCACCAACAGAAGAGGCTGTGTAAACCTCTCATGATATGGGAGATAACATGAGGTGGCAGCCGAGTCTGTCACAGAACGGATGCATCACCAAGTGTGTCACCCATCCTCTGGCCAGCACATTTGCAGGTACAGGTCCCTGTGACTGTGAGGAGGGTCGGCGGTGTGGCTCGGGCTCTATGCTCTTGGCAGAAGCAGAAAGCTCTCAGCCAGCAACATCTTCAAGGAATTTTCTGCAAAGAAAGGGAAAGGTGAGCAAATGGGGCTGAAGCTGGAGGACACTGTCAAGAATGGTCCTAGCTGGGACCTTTAACAGAGGGCAGATACAGGGGCCTCAGGACCCAGGGACTCTGGGATGGGGTTCATAGGCCTGAACTGACCCTGGGGGGGTTCATAGGCCTGAAGCGACAGAAACTTGGACTTAGCCACTCGACACTAGGTATCATTCAGTCCTCTCTCTCTGCCTCACTGGCTGTATAGTAGCTCCTAATGAAGCATTCGGTAGAGTCAGCATGCTGTCAGTCTCCTCCACCTCACTCTTAGGCCTCTGTTGAGATGGACAGTGGAGGTCTCTGCCCATGTCGCCTCTGTCTCCTCTGTCTTGCTGGGACCTGTTTCCTTGGGGGTGAGTGTCAATGGGAGGCAGAGAGCTGTATAAGGCAGAGAGAGATGAGCTCTAACACTAAAACCATTTTCTTCTACCTTTGACTATTCTGAATTTTTTTCTCAGTTCTCCAGACCAGAGTTCATCCAGTTGGCTGGAGAGGCCCCGGCGACCCTACATTTGCCTGGATCCATTGTGGTAACTACCGGTTAGACTAGGTGGGATGGGAATCAAGCTGAAGAAACTCAAGGTTCACTGTGTTTTAAATGGGATATATTCTGAGGACATCGTGGTAGTCTTTCTGTGCCACCTCCATGAACCTTCTGGTCTCTCTGCTTTTCTTTCTTCCATTTCTGCTCATACTGCCTTTTCAAAGCTGTGTAAAGAATAGTGTTCTCCTTTCCATCCATGCCATGTTCCTGCATCTGTCCTGTTCCTTCAGACACCTGCCAGGCATGGCCACCCTACTCCGGCCTTTCATTCTCCTCTAGGCAAGAAGCTCCTTGTGGCTTCCTGTCATTCTCACCCTCACTCCCAGTTCAGCCTTCATCTCGTTCAGCACAGATGCCATAGAGCATCTCCATAAGGCTGGTACTCTTCCAAGACCCTGCCCTGTATGCTGTGGCAAACAAAGTCCTTTCCATGCAAAGCCTACAGTCTGGGAGAAGGAAAAGGGATAACAAAAAAAGCATGCCAGGTAGCGATTTATGCAAAAAAAAAACAAAAAGAAAAAGAAAAAGAAAAAACAAAACAAAACAAAACAAAAACCCCAAGAAGATGGAGAGGGTAGAAGATGATAGGCAAGAATGAGGAAAAAATGTTCCTTTACTCAGGGAAGTGGCTCTTAGATGATAAGAATGGAAGGAGAGGGGCATGGGAGATTGTAGAGAAAGGGTCTGACAGACGGAGAGCATCATTAGGGCATGCTACCTAGCTCAGCCCAGTACATGCCCTCATGGCTCATGTCCAGCCTGGGGCCATGAGGTTTTCAGCTAATGTTGAGCATTTGGGTTGATGACCTTCCCATTTTCCATACTCCTAGAGCGAAGATGCCTGTCTGGCCAGGCCTGTCTGGCAATGCTGCCTTTTGGCTCTTAGGCCTTCTGGAGGCAGGGCTAAGGGAAGGCTCGGATGGTATCTTTCTTCTCCCAGGTTCCTATGTCGCCCCCATGCTGACATCTTCCCATCTTCTCAGTAGCTCAGAGCAATGCAGAAGAGCACCAGGAAAGCCTTTCCTGGCTCAGTCAGGGTTCATGACTCATAGATGAGTCTGAAGACAAGCCAGGGAAAGATATGGATCAGTCTTATCCGACACTGCCAACCTCCAAGATTTCCTCAGAGAGCCCAGACTGCAACCCTGGAAAAATCCCTCATTGTCTCTAAGCCTTGGGTTTTCATCTGCTAATAGGGAGAAAAACTATTCTCATCTCATAGACAGTTAGACAGTTAAATGAGGCATTTCATGGAATGTGCACAGCCTGGTAACTGCCCAAGCTAAAGACTCAAAGCCTCATCTTAACTGTGAGCACTGTTATTGCCTTCAGACCAAAAAAGGGAAATCCTACTTGGCTCTCGGAGACCTCTGTGTGGTCTTGCTGAATGGACAGTGCCTGGAGGTGAAGTGTGATGTGGAGTCCACAGCAGGAGCTGTCTTCAATGCTGTCATGTCCTTTGCCAACCTTATGGAGACCACCTACTTTGGCTTGGCTTATGTGAAAGGTAGGTGGTTCCTAGTCACACTAGTGACCTGAGCTTCCGGGAACCCAGGTACATGAGTTCCTTCTGAAAAGCTGCTTGGTCCTGGGACATCTTACTTTGCTTACCTTGACGTAGGTTAGCATAGAGGGTGCTGTGTGAGAAGCATCAAATGAGCACTGTGATGAAAACATGGTGGCAGGTCGTGGAGTGGTGGCTGGGCAGGGCTGGTGAGTCACCATGCTCCAAAGGCAGACAGGCAAACATTAAAAACATTTCTAAACCACCTGGGTTGCTGCTGGCATTTTGCACGTTGGTCCCAAATATCCCAAGTCTCTTTCCTGAGAGAACGGTTTGCGTATTTCTTTCCAAGTCTTTCCTCTCATGAGTGGTCTATTTGCTTGTGGGCTCTTAGTGTGGCACAGTGTGCCTGGTGGCAGCATCCTTGTCTCCACAGGGTTTTCATCAGACCCTTTGCATAAGAACCCCACTTTCAAGCAGAAAGGACAGCCAATTTGTGCTGTTATATAGGTCATGACCAATGAAGTTTAAACTTTTCAATGAACAAAGGAAAGCAGTTTTAGGAAGCATTTTATTCTTCTTAAGTGCCTGCTATATATGCCAGGAACTATTCAAAGTAACTTTGAATAGTAGCTTTACTTTTGAAAACATTTTAATTAAAGTATAGTTACAACATCAGTTCTCCCTTCCCACTCCCTCCTTCAAACCCAGCCATGTTTTTAAATTCACAGCCTCTTATGTACTATTACTGTTACATGTGACTGCATCGTGTGCCCATATACAAAGGCAACCTGTTGAGTCTGTTTAGTGTTTAGTGATGCTTGTATGTACACATTTTCAGAGATGATGTTTGGTATTGGATAACTAATCAGAGAGCTCATCTCTGGAGAAAACTAATTCTTCCTTTCTCTCAACAGTCACTAGTTGCCTGTAGCTTTTCATCTAGGGTTAGAGATTCCTGAGATGGCCCCGCATCCACACTGATAGCAGTTGGCATTGTTACCATTCAGACCTTGTTTAGGCAGCTATGTTGTTGGGATTTCACAGATCTAGCTTTCCTGTCATATCTGGAAACCATAATCTTGCAGCAGACTTCCTGGTCTTCTGGCTTTTACAATCTTTCCACTTCCCCCTTCCACCTCGTTCCTGGGTTAGGTTGTAGTCATAGCAACAGGAGTTGGGTGCCCACTGTGAGGTGTTCTCTGTATTTGGCCAGTAGTGGTTTTCTGTAATGGGCTCTGTCTTCTGTGAAAGAAGCTTCGGTGATGAGGGGTGAGAGCTACATTGACTGGACAGCTTACAGAAAATACTGTGTTTTATTGATTTGAAGTGGAAACCAGGGTGTGAGTGATGGCTCAGTTGGTTGGTAATGTGCCTGACTTGAGTTTGATTGTCAGGACTCAAGTACCAAAAATCTAAGCATGATGGTTTGTCATTGTAATCCCAGTGATAGGGAAGCAGAGATAGGCAGATCCCTGGGGCTTGCTGGCCTGACAATCAAACCTACCTGGGGAGTTCCAGGCCATATAGAGTCCCTACCTCAATAAAAATGCTGGATGGTATTCAAGTAACGACATTAAAGATTGTTCTCTGGCCTCCACAGGCACATGCATGCTCAAGATATGAAATGAGCAGATAACTCAAATCTAGGTGAATACACCCTTTACCCTCCAGTCAGGGAGGTGATTATAGACCCTTCTTATGGGGATGATTCCTGGGCTTCTGGAGCTGCTTAGGGAGGTGCCTCCTGGGGAGATCACAGGTCTGCATAGAGACCATCTTGGGAGGGGTTACTGAAAGACTGTATTGACAACTCATTTACCCTTGGAGAAAATCCAGCTTAAAGGAAAGCGAGCGTGGTGTGGGGAATCAAATTCTGCAGCAAGGGTGGAGGGCTGAGGTTGTGGGGTGATGGCTATCAGCAATAAGGGCAGAGGGTTGGGTGATGGTTGTTAGAGGTACCTGGACATCTACCTATCTCTCCACACATACTGCCCAGGCAGAAAAGGCTGGCTGCTAATTTAAAAGTTCTACCTTCAAACCATGGTTGGAGTACTACCCTAGACAAGATGCTGTGCTATGCACTGGGGGTGGAGGGTGGAGTACAGAAACAGACAGCTTGGGATCTATGGCACGGGCAGACCTGCAGGAATCCAGGAGTGGGCTATGTTGCCAAGTTTGGTTGAGAACAGCTTTTAAAGGAGCAGAAGGATAGACAGTATTCAGTGGTTCTGGCTGATCTAGGCTTCAATCTAGATGGGCTGGAGGATTAACTCTGTAGGACCTGAAGACCTGAGCTTGCACATGAGATTGTTCTTATTCTGCCCTGGTCACCTTGGACTGTCATAGCAAAGTGCCATGCCTGGGCAGCTTAAACAGGAGCTCTTTCCCCCTTGAAGTTGGGATCTTGAGGTCTAAGATCAAAGTGCCAGCTGATTTCATTTTTCATAGGGATCTGCTTTCTGTTTCCCAGAGGAAATCCTTCTCATTGAATCCTTACATGGCAGAGAGAAAGAGAATGATAAAAGGAGGGAAGGGGACACACACACACACACACACACACACACACACACACACACACACACAAGGGAAGGGGCCAAGGAGGGAGAGGGAGGAATATGCAAACATCTAGTAGGTAATGTGTCATTTCCTGGGAGGTGCAAGTTGGTCCAGTTGATGTAGAAAGCCCTGGCATGTGGCAGGGACTTCATACTCCATTTATTTGTCATAAGATGACATCTGGGAACCAAATGCTACATGGCAGCTTTTTGTCATAAATACAGTCACCACTCAGCATCCACAGGAAATGGATTCCAGGACTCCAGTAGACCCCCAAATCCACAGAAGTTCATAAATAAAATTAGGTGATGTGTGCATGCATTGTGTACACTCTCCTGGGTCTCTAGAGCACTCAGAATGCCCAATTCAAGGTGTGCCATACTATATAGTATAGGGGAAAATGACAGAAAAGATCTGTATGTATTTGGTATATGTAAAATAAATATTTCAATGTGCAGTTAGTTGAATCAGCAGGCTCAAAGGCTGTGCATATGGTGGGCTGGCTGTAATTGTGTCTGATCAGTTTCTCTTGCCTCCTCCTCTCAGCTCCTGTGCCCCATGTAAAGAGTCTCCTGTTACCAGACAGTGAGGGGTGCTCTCCGGCACCAATGCAGTTTGCACTCTACCTCTCTGGGCAGAGCTGAAGAGATGAGTCTGGGGGTGGACCACTCCCTATTGATTCTTCCTCCGAACTATTTCCATCTCAGGTGAAGAATTCTTTTTTCTGGACACAGACACTAGATTGTGCAAAGTCGCCCCAGAAGGCTGGAGAGAACAGCAACCGAAAGGTTCTGTGGACACTTTAACACTCTTTCTGCGGATAAAGTTCTTTGTCAGTCACTATGGGCTTTTCTGGTGAGTGCCTCAGCCTATTCCTGGGATCATTTAAGGGTTTATGCCTGTCCAGGCTGGCATTGTAGATAGTGGATAGCAGAGGCAGGGCTGAGGAGATGATAGATCATGTGTTTCATATAAGGGTCCATTTCTGTCTGTGGGATTCAGATATAATAGAGAAATTGCTCCCTGTATTTCAAGCACAGCCCACCCAACATCAAAGTTCTCTTTTTAGTAAGTCCCTGCTGTGCACGCTCCACAGCTCAAGGTGGGAGTTCTAGGGTAGGTGATTGGCGTGAGCTCACCATCTCTGTTTTCCGTTGCTTACTAGAGATACTAACCTAACTGCATATCAGTTTTATACCAGCTTGAACTACATCCTCCTGGATGTCTGGTATAGAGAAGCTCTCATCAGGAGGAGGAGGCATGGTGTGGGTGGGTGAACCCACACTAATCTCTCTGGCTATGTTCTCTGGGTTCTGCTGGGTTGTATCCATTTTCTCAGACCATGTGGTACTTTCCTGGCTCTCAGCATCCAGGATGTCTTCATCTCTGTGTTCCTTTGCTAGGCACAGCCTGACAAGGCATCAGTTTTACCTGCAGCTTCGGAAAGACATTTTAGAAGAGAGACTGTATTGCGACGATGAGACACTGCTACAACTGGGGGTCCTTGCCCTGCTGGCTGAGTTCGGCAGTTATCCTAAGGAGGTAAGGGTGGTACCCAGGGCCTTCGGGTGCAATCACTAGAAAGGTGACTATGAGAAGCAGAGGCTGTAAAGAATATAGAGGCTTAGCTTTTCTGAGAAGAGTTGTTAGTATCTACAACTGAGACTGGGGTAAGCTATGTCCTTTCCCCACCTACGTTCCCATTCACTTGTCAAACAAGCATTCACTGAACACTGAGCAAGTGTTCAGGTTCTATAGGGAGAAACAAACCAAGTTCATACAGTGTAATGCAGTTCTAGTCTAGTGCATCCCTCTTTCTGTCAGGCCACTATGCTACTATAATGAAACATCTCCAAAAGTTACACAGAGGAAAGGTTTATTTAGCACAAAGGTTTAGAAACTTGAAGTCCAAGATTGGGCTACCCCATTGGGTTACCCTCTGGTGAGGGTGCTAAGTATCTCATAATAGGAATACATGTCAGGAGGAACTCACAATGCAAAATAGAAAATCAGAGGGAGAAATGCTGAAGTCCCATGGTCCCTTCTGAAGAGAAATGACCCATTGATCTAAGGTCCCCCGACTTCTTCTTTTTCCATGAAAGTTTCATCATTTCTCAATAGATCAAGACTATCCACAGTAGACCCTTGGGGATCACCTAGACCAAAGCTGCACAACAATGTACACTCTTTCTGAGTTTCTATCACTACCATCACCAATATTAATAGCCAATCTTTATTAAGAGGTCACTCTATCTGCCATTGACCTAAGTATCTAACTCACATGAATACTGCAAAGTTGACATTGCATATTCTAATGGACCTTCTGTAGTGTATGTGGCTACTAATGGTTAAAGTCTAAATTTGAGTCTGAATGTGTCAGTCAGTGACAGTTTTACTGAGAGGCATGTCCTCTCAAACAGTGGCTCTTGTTGGCCATAATAGCCTCTTGCCATAGCAGCAGAATCACATATAAGTCATATGGATCTGGGCAGGTGAGGAAGTGGGGAGGATCTAGGGGAGTTGGGTGCAGGGGGAAACCATAATCAGAATATACTGTATGAAAAACTCTATCTTCAATAATTATATGTCAATAAACTTTATTTTTTAGAGCAGTTTTAGCTTTATAGTAAGATCAAGTTGGAGATGCAGAGATTTCTTGTATAGTCTTCCCAATCAAATGATATAACTATCCTGCTGTATTTGTTACCATCAACCGGCTTGTTCTGACACATTGTTATCACCTAGAATACATTGCCCTGCTTGATCTTCTGTGTGTGGGAACTGCAAACAGCATTAAGGAAGTATGCTAGATTTCTATCACAGTAACAAAATACCTGTGGCCATTGGATTATAAGGAGGGAAGATGTATTTGGGTCATGGTTTCAGAAGTTTTAATCCATGGTCATTGGCTCTGTCACTTCAGGATGTGGTGACATAGGAAGTGAATGACAAAGGCTGTTCACCTCAAGGCAAGCAGGAAGCATAGGGGAGGAGTCTGGGGTCTCAGTATCTCAAGGGAGACATTAGTCTTTAGGGACCCAGCTCCTCTCACATAGCAACCTCTTGTAGCAGTGGTTCTCAACTTCCTAACGCTGTGACCCTTTAATACAGTTCCTTATGTTTTTAGTGAGCCCAACCATACTATTATTTTTGTTACCACTTCATAGCTATAGTTTTGCTAGTTACAAATCATAATATAAATATCTGACATGCAGGATATCTGATATGTGACCCCTGTGGAAGAGTCTTTCAACCCCAAAGAAGTAGAGACCCACAATTGAGAACCACTGTTTTAAAGGTTCTACTTCCTTTTAATAGTATCAAGGGCTTTGAAACAGCTTGGCCTTCTGGGGACATTTACCATTCTAACTACAGCAAGGAGGCTTCAAAAGCGACATCCCCTCTCTGTGTTGTTGCTGGGAAGGAGGAAGAAGCTTTGGGTATTTCATGAGGTGATAGTGCTGGCTACGTGTCACCTGTCACACTTGGGGAGTCTTTGTCCTACTAAAGGGCTTATATGCTCTTTGGTACGTGCTTCTGGTGGTAGGGAGAAAGGAAAGCTGCTGTTGTGAGAGATGGGAGCCCCTGCAGAATTTTAAGCAGGGAAGTAACATGATTACATTTGCATTTTAAAGAGGGAGACAAAGGCAATTTAGTATAAAAATAAATCTCCTTAATCAGGCCATCACAGCAGAACAGTGTTCCATGGGCACAGAGTCCTCCTGCCTGATCACACGTGGAGATTTTATATAGTTATAGACATTGCTATACTCCAGCTGCACCCTGTCCTCTCGTGATTTGTAGCCTTCCTGAGTGTGCCATGGAGCTGGAGCGCTTGCCTGTTATGACTCCACAGGGCTGGGACTTCCTTCACATATCCAGTCCCCTGTTGTGCATTCCCTTAAAGTTCTATGTAAGTGACAATTACAATTATTATCACACCAGTTGGACCTGAATGCTCTCTTTTATAGAGGCCCTGGTGATAAAAGTACTTGTTCCTAGAACTTTCTGGGTCCATGTTGACATCTTCTCTTAGGTATGTTCCTAGCAAGTGACAAAGATCCTATATGGCTTTCCCCCTCCCTAAATGTTTTATAAACATAATTTTTCAGGACACATCTTTCTGTCGCTGTGGCAGAATACCTGAGGTAACCCACTAAGGGAAGGAAGCTTTATTTTGGCTTCACAGATTTGGGTTTGTGTTTGCAGCCTCTCTCGCTTTAGGTAGGCCTGGGTGAGGCAGCAAATGCCAAGGGTGAAGCAGAGCAAAACCCATGGTAGCCAGAAGCAAAATGATAGAAAGAAGGAAAGGGGCCAGGCCCCAGCGGCAACCTCAACGTAAAAATGTAATAATCTCCCTCCCTCCCACTGGATCCAACTTCCTAAGTGTCTCCCAACAGTGCCACTTGCTGGTGACAGCCTTTAGCATATGGACCTCTGGGAGACTTAAGATCCAAGCTATAATGGATCTATAATGGTTAGGTTGACAGCAAAGCTGAATGGCAGGAAGGAGTGTAGAGATTGCTGTGCCAACAATTCCCCCTTGAAGAAGAGGACTTTGTAAGTTACTCTTTCTCTGAGATGAATGCTTTCCCAAATTATCACAGCTAATGAACCAAATTCTTACCCTCACCTAATGTTGTGCCACCCTCCAAGCAGAACCATTGTTCATTGAAACAGTTGGCGAATGACTTTGTGGATAGACCATCTTAATACCTACACCATTTCTTAAATGAATGTAACCTGCTCTCAAAA
>NW_022196915.1:20160761-20186199 GCF_008632895.1 Mastomys coucha
AAAAAAAAACAAAAAAAAAAACAAAAAAACCAAAAAAACAAAAAAAAACCAAACCAAACCAAACAAACAAAACAACTCCCCTTACCTCACCCTTTCCCCTCGGGAACAATATAGTCTTGTACCGGAAGGCCCACGTGTTACAGTTGATGAACCAATGCCAACAGATGGTTGTCTGTTCACACAGGGTTCACTCCCGGCACCATGTACTATATAGGTTTTAACAAATACATGATGGCATGTGTCACAATTCTCGTACCATACAGAGTAGTCTCATTGCTCTAGAAGCCATTAGCGCTTCCTTATTGGCACTGTCTCTCCTCCTGGAGACCTCTCATCTCTTTATTGTGTCTGTAGCAGGAGATCATGTATTTGGAGACAATGCAACCTTTCAAAGGGGTTTATATCATTAGTAGCAAGTGTTTAAGCACCTTCATGTCTTTTTCTTGTTAGTGCATTTCTTTTTCAGGGCCAAATAGTATGCCATTGCCCAGATGGACTGTGGTGTTTTCATTTGCTCCCTGGATAGCTTTTGCTCCCATGGTCTGACAATTATGACTAAAGCTGCTATTAACAACCACTTGCAATTATTTAATTCTGTCCCATGCTGGTCATCTAACCCAGGGCCTCCTATGATGTGCACTATTCCCCTGAGCTACTTGGCTCCATGGAAGGTATTTCTGTGGATGTAGGTCTTCAGGTCTTTGGGGTTGATTGCCAGGACTTCAGTTAGAGTCTGCTTAGTACTATGAGAAGTTGACCAACTGTCTTCCAAAGTGGCTATACCCCTTTCTACTCCCACACATAATGAATGTGATTCCTGTTGCTTCTGTTCCCAACAGCACTTGGTGTTGTCAGTGCTCTGCATTTTGGCCAATCTAATGAGATTGTTTTTAAATGCACTAGATCACTGAAAAGTTTCCTTCCTTCCTTCCTTCCTTCCTTCCTTCCTTCCTTCCTTCCTTCCTTCCTTTCTTTCTTTCTTTCTTTCTTTCTTTCTTTCTTCCTTTTGTGTGTGTGTGTGTGTGTGTGTGTGTGTGTGTGTGTGTGTGTGTGTCTGTCTGTCTACCTGTCTGTCTTTGATCTGAACCCTGACTCAGTCTGGGTCACCTGGAGAATTCTGAGATTCTCAGTCTATGACCACATGTAGATAGGCCTGTGCCACAGCATAAATGTAGGGTGTGGTGGACATGGTGGTATACCCTTTTGAACCCCGTTAGACTGACTAAGCCACCCTCGGAACAGAGGTCAGATTCACCCAGCTCCCAGCTTCCTTCTTCAGGATAACTAGCATCAAAGCTTGGGGGACAATGGCTGGCAAGTGGTGTCTCCAGGTCAGGATAGATTGAATCAGAAATATGGAAGTAGGGTAAACTCCTCACTACCCACTCCTGTCTTACTCGTTTTCTTGCAGTGGACCTGGGGATGGTTTCTTCATGAACTGCACTATACTCTGTTTGTCCCTAAGTCTGGGTTGAAGGAACCCAGCACTAGGCACTAAATAACATGGATCATCTAGTCTCTCCTGAGGGGCTGGAGCCTCAGTTTCCTAAGCTTCAGATCTGGGGGAGGTTGCGATCAGATGTGGGGATGGGGAAGAGGGACCTGGTCTCCCCAGACATGGTTCTATATAGAGGTTATGTCATGGCCGAGACTTCATTGCTATTTGAGCCCACTTCTAATATAGAACCCAACGCTATGTCCCTGCAGCACCTCAAAGGGTATCTTTGTCCCTGGCTATTGGGACTGTGGTTTCACACACATTTTTCTTCCATTCTGAACTGTCTGAAAGGCCTCCTGGCTAATCTTGCCTCTGCATGTTTTTTCCCAGCAGGTGGAGGGTAAAGCATACTTTCGAATTCAAGATTACATCCCGGCAAGGCTTATTGAGAGGATGACAGCAATCCGGGCCCAAGTAGAAGTCTCAGAAATGCACCGGCTCAGCTCTGCACCATGGGGAGAGGATGCTGAGCTAGAGTTCTTAGAGGTGAGCCCTTTGGGGTCTTGAGAGGGGTATTGGTGTCAGGAAATGTAGGCAGTGATTTTTTTTTCTGCATCCCTCTCTAGGGATGAGAAGGGATCATATTTGCAAGGAGTTATAGTCAAAGCTTCAACCCACCAAAGAGTCTTTTATCACCTGAGCAATATGAAGAGGTTTCTGGTAATACGTGGCATTAGAAATGACCCTTCAAAGGGATAGGATCTATTGGTGTAGGCTAGGTGTCACGGGGCCTAGCTTTGACCTTAGAGAGGCATCCATAGCACTTTCCTGTGGGCAGGGAGACGTCACAGATGATACAGAGAACCGCTGAGGTAGAGAACTAGGCTGAGGTAGAGAGCTGGGCAGAGCTATTGGGAGATTCATTGTGTGCAGCCTTCTGGGCCTCTCTCAGCAGCCACATTGGATGCAGCTCGCTTTTGTTCTCTCCTATCTCCTCACCTTAAAGCAACAACAGCACTTCAGTCTCACACACTGGAGAACACCAGGACCATGACTGCTTTGCTCCCTCGACTGTCTCCCATCCCTGCTGGCCAGGTGCTGTGGGGAATGGAGACAAGGCATGTGTTCCTATCATTGGTGGGTCCCAGGTCTCAGGATGACAACTATATATCTAGAGGTGAGCACACTGTGATAGATGCTCAGAGAGACTAGGACCAATGCCAGTGAGTGATGGGTTGAGGCAGGAGTATCCTCTTTGTAGGTACATGAGCAGTGAGCATATGAATGGGGAGGATCCTCTAAAAAATGGTTCATGTGGCTAGACCTTCAGACTTGGGTAACAGTGTTTCGAAAGGACATGTGGGGCATGTGTACATGTCTCTGTATCTAAGCCTTCTAAATTAGGCCAAAACATTCTCTCCACACGTTTGTTTATTTGTTTGTTTGCTTGCTTGCTTGCTTTTGCTTCTAAGAAGATAAGTGTTTGAGAGAAACACTGGGAAAGCAAGGCCAAACATCTAGGAAGATGAGCCCATCACCTAATACGGGGGCAGCATCCAAGCCCCACCAGAAACACTCCCTAAATTCCATAGTCCACATATTCCCTGTCAAGAACATTCCCTTGGTGAGGGACACACGGAGACCTCAAAGCCATCAGATGGTGAGTGGCCATGAGCTTGAGAACTGAGCTGAGATTAAGGACTTCACCCTGCCAGTCACTACTGTGGGGTGAATGTGCTTGCAGCCTGTGCAGGCTGAACTTCATGTGCCGGGCTTGGTCTCATTCTCCATTCACTTGTAGATAGATCCATGAAAAGTGACTATAAAAATAGCTACCATCTTACAAGCCTAAGGCTGAAAGGTTTTTTTTTCCTCCTAGCTTCACAAAAAGCGTTGGGCAGATTTCGATCATTTGCATGCGATGTTCATTCATGTTGAGACATACTCTGGCTCCCACTGTTCCCTTTGGTGGCCTAACATAGTGATGAACTCATAGGCTGCCTGTTCTTGATACAGTGTTGAGAGGAATGGGCTTTGCACCCACATGAAGCATCTGTACCACAGTGTGGGTTCATCAGTCTTCTCCCAAATATGAAGAAAGCATTTCCCTGCCATGACACCTCAGAGAGTGAACACACTTACGTTTTGATATATTTACACTTCTGTATGCATTTTTATATGTGGATATGCATATGTATTTTATATGGGTATATATTACTTAAGTACTTCTATGTATTTATATAACCCTGCATTGCAAAAGAATTGAAAACGTACTTTGAATCAACACATACTCTCCCTCAGTCCTATATTCCTTGCCTTATAAATAGTTTCAATATGTAATACTGAAATTAGTATTTTTCTGTATATATTATTGGCTGTATTTCTGTTCCATTTATTAGGGGCAAAATCTCATGTGTGGGGCCTCATAGGGGTTGGCAGTGCTCAGTTTAACCACTGATGCTACATATTGCAGAGGCATCTTGTCCCCCTCCTAGGTATTACTTGTCTCTCTAACCAGGATGTCAATACCAGCAGTACCCCAGAGCCACAGAGCCTAACACATGGCTGCTGTGCCACAGATAGTCACTAGATATTTAATTATAGCTTCTCTAGGCTCTTCTTTTCATGAAAAAGAGGAAATCATTCCCAGGTGGCTGCCTTCTGCTTGGTTCACGGATGCTGTACTCTGCCAATTCATTTCTTCCCACTGGCAGCAGACTTGGCAGCGGCCCAGTGTGGGCATTACTAAACACCACCCTCAGTCTGGCAGATCCACAGCTGTGAGAGTGTGTGAATCCCTGAGCAACCTGTTCAAGGTTAGCCCACTGTTTTCCAGGTGTCCTGAGTGCTTGAACTGTCCCGGCTCAGCTAGGGATTGGGATTGAGATGTCTTAATGTAGAAACAATTCCAGTTGCTTGTTGGAATCACATTGATTAAATCCTGTAGTTTTTCTACTCAGCATTCTAATGGATGAATCCCCAGGTGCTGCATGTGTTTTGTTCTTCACTTCTTGGGAGGGGGCAGGGCAGCAAGGGACAGTTAGGATGGTTTGGTGCCAATATCACTTTGTTCTTTGCTGCTGGGAGAACAGGAAACCATGGTGGAAGGGTTGAGGAAGGGCACCGTGGGAGGCAGGAGACAGATACTCTCTTTTAC
This sequence comes from Mastomys coucha, assembly GCF_008632895.1. Classification (NCBI taxonomy): domain Eukaryota; kingdom Metazoa; phylum Chordata; class Mammalia; order Rodentia; family Muridae; genus Mastomys; species Mastomys coucha. The sequence goes on from NW_022196915.1 coordinate 20,165,357, forward strand.
TTTTAACAGATTGAAGATGTCCTAGAAAACATTATGCACATTTATCTATGTTCCCAGTCTTTAGGAATGCTCTGAATTTTAGTTGTTGAGAGTGAATTCTTGGAGTCAAGCAGACTCTTCTATTCAGATCTCCATTCCTGCCTCCAAGGAATTTAGGCTTATTACTTGCACCAGTTGAATGATTTGTCTCTCAGATATAGGAGAGTTTATTTCTGATTTTTCTCTAAGCTTACTAAACCAAAAGCTGGAACATCATACCCACTAACAGTAAATTGTTCTGATATGTGTTGTAAAAAGAAATTGAAGCTATTGTTCTTAAATAGAGCCACATAAATATGGCCACATCCACTCCAGTATATTGCCACAAACCACTCCCATATCCCTGTACCTTGTTTTGTATTTGTCCCAACAGGGCTTGGCATTTCAGGTGGCAAGAGGAACAGGAAACAGAAGTTGAGCATATTGGAAACAAAGGGGAGGCTGAGTGTCCTTAGGCACAGATGATGAATCTGTGTGGATATAGATCGAGGCTGAACTATGAGCTTCAAAACAGACAACCAAATCTGGGTAGGATAGCCACCAATAGGTCCAAATAACCTTTATCTATTCAATGCAGAGTATCTATGCTGCCAAACTCTTGTATCCCTCACCTGAGCATGGTCCTGATATACTTGGTTGTGTGGCCAAACAGGACTTGTCAACTGGGAAGTAATGACCTAGAGCATCAAGCCTTGTCAGGTACCATGGTTATTGATTATATGCTATGTGAAAGCAATTATATATGTAAAACTGTGCAGGATGACATTTCTATAATGTTAGTAGCTGTTTTCTTTGTGTGTATAGTGTTATATAAATTTTTGAATCAGGGCCCTCACCTGGGCCTGGGGCTTGCCAATTAGGCTAGACTAGCTGGCTAGTGATCCTCCTACCTTTGTCTCCTAGTGCCTGGATTACAAATATCTGGCTTTTTACATAGGTGCTGGGGATAGAACTTAGGTTGAACCATCTTTCCTTCCCCAACTGCTACTTTCTTTGTGATTTCCTTAGATCATGAGAACAGAAGAAGAAATATGTACCCATTAAAATGTTGGATTTTGTAGGGGAAACAGTGTCATTTCAGTTGGAGAATTAGAAGAAACGTGGCCTGTAGAGACAAAACAGTGTAATTGACTGAGTTCAACCTATCTGATTACTTAGCCCTTCTGAGCCTCCATTTTCTCCTTTGAAGAGAGCCTTTGCCCCAGGAATGCTATGAAATGATAAGAAAACAGTATCTAGATGAGCAGCAGGTCTTGTTGCTACTCAATATCATGGCCCTCAAAATAATAAAAAACAAAATGAAAAGTTAATTGCTAAACATTTGAAAAGGTTTAGGGGGAAAATCAAGTTTAGATATGCATCTTTATTCTCACTATGGTTGTTTCAATGCTTTAAAGCAACAAATTCATCAGATTCCTTAACAGACTGCACCACACTGTCTTGGTCAGTCTCTCTTTGTCATACTTTGATCAACATTCAGCCTGGCCATGGAAGTTTCAATACAAGTACTCAGTTTTTTAATTGGGGGATGGGGATGTTGGTGATGGTGATGGTGATTATGATGGTAACAATGATGACAGTGCCTCTTCAAGCTAAGAGCAGGAGGCTCAACATTCAGACATTCAATCATAATCTCACAAAAAGCCCAGGTGCCTGCTAGCTGTCACTTGTCTACAGTGATTACTCATCAACAGGAGAGCAGTCAGCAATGAACTTGAGAAAGATTAACATAATCTTTAATTGGTGTCTCTCAATGACTCTGCTTGGGGATGAGGGAGAGGGTATAGAGAGGACACAGCAGTCTGCTGGGGATAGAGATGTGGCACCAGATCTCACCACTTCTGAGCTTCTCTCAGATGTCTGCAGCAGGAGGCCCTTCCTGCAGGTCGATGTGCGTCAACCTTCTGATGAGGACTTCCTGGCCTCTGAACAGTGATTACCACTCAAACAATAAAACATTTGTGTTGTTCATGCTTGAAACACTCTTGAGAACTCCCGATTCAGCCACCCTTTGGCCCCAATTGACCCTTGGCCTCTGGCAAAATTCCATCTCCTAGCTTGTTAAACTGAGGTAAGAGCTGGAACTGTGGAGATCGTGCAGCAGCATTGCTGGAGAGACAGACATTCCCCCTGCAGGCTGCTCCTGGCTCCACTTGCTGGGATAGCCTTGCTGATGGCCCGAAGACACCGTTTTGTGCTTGAGCCTCAGCTTTTGCAACTGGAACATGAAAAAAAATGGGACCATATGATTGACACAGCTGGGGAAGGGGACCCCTGACTTTGAGATGTCCCCAAAGAGTCTGAATCCTAAGAAACATCTGTTCACCATCTTTATATCCTAGTGTCCTATGTTAAAGGGATGTGCTCCAGATGCTCTTTTAGGTATTCCACAAATAAAGAATTCTTTAGATTAAAAAAGAAAAAAAAAAAGAAAGAAAAATGTCATCATATCAACAGGGTAGTTATATTCCAGAGTAAGAAGGAATTGTCTAGCTGAATGTCTCTTCACCTTGTTTGACAATGATGGACCTATTTCACACAAAGGACCAAGGGTCGTGATTTTGAACTGGTGACCTTACAGGTCCTAAATTGGCCTTTTCTTTCCTTTAGGTTGTTCAGCAACTTCCAGAATATGGGGTCCTGATTCATCGTGTTTCCCCAGAGAAGAAGAGACTAGAAGGGGAAATGGCCTTGGGGGTCTGCACCAAAGGCATCATCATCTATGAAGTGAGAGGCAACCGCAGAATCACAACATCCCAGTTCCCATGGAGAGAAACTGGGATGATTTCAACTCATGTGAGTGAAGCTCAGCTGATAGCCACCTGTGCCTCCCTTTCTCTTGATGTGGCCATTTTAAGTGGTAGTGGTACATACATTTCTCTTGATGTATTCACATACAACCTGTGTTCTGTTATACAGATATATTTGGGAGGACCAAATACTTAAGCGGATGGGGGTTGGGCGATCCCCAAGAAGCCTTTATTTTCCCCTCATGCTACCCCTTGCTGGCTTGCTTTTAGTCTCTATAAATGACCTATAGCCTCAAGTGCTACATTTTTCTCCATATACTCTCTCTAACCCGGGGGTCCTTCTGTGGCCAAAGCAGGGACAAGTGGGATCTGAAGGAAAAAATGAGGTTGAGGTTGACTGGAGTCTGCAAGGTTTTGAAGCATCTGCCCTGAGGATCTGTGTCTCTTTTGCACACAGTACTCGGGCATCTGTTGTACCTCAGGTGGACTACAGGTACCCTAGCAGACAGCATTGGATGGCCACTGAAATTTTAAAATATGAGAAACTTCCTGAATATCCAACTCACTGTACGTTTCAAGTCATATTAAAATTCCCCTTTCACTGTTTAGTTCCTGAGTTTAGTTTGTATCAACTTGGTACTAGGCCTGGTAGCTGACTGTCCCTGATTGTCACAGGGGTCATCCAGGTCAGTATGTCACGGGGGTCATCCAGGTCAGTATGTCGCGGGGGTCATCCAGGTCAGTATGTCACAATGGTCCACTAATGACTTGTTTGCAGACAAAGTTCTTTGCTCAGATACATTTAGTCTTTCTTCTATTTCCCTTTCTCCTATTGTTTTCATTTTTCTCCCCATTAGATCATTATTTTTATTATCTGATGTAAAGATTTCCTACATAAACTGCTTCAGAGTGTTTCTTTTATGTTTTTTTTTTAAATCTTGGTTTTTGAAGTTAACCTTGTCAGTGTCTGATATGCAATACAAATTCCTAATAAACTATCATGTACGTTTAAGAAAATGAAGCTTACATAAAAACATGTAATAATTAGCATAATTTGAGGTCATTAAACTGACCCATGCATGTATTGTCAGGATATTGATATTTTTCAACAAATGAATATAAACAGTGTTTATATTCATGAATTTTTAGAGCATTTATTATTTTTAATTTAATTGAAAGATATTTAAAGAATTCAAATTATTGAATATAATCCAACACTATTATATTGTTTCTTGTTCACTTTATTGCATATTTAACTAGCAAAGATATCACTGAGATTCATCTAAATGCAGATTCTCTAAGTAGTAACTTTGAAACATGGAAAATTTTGAGGTCATGAAGTTCAAAAATCCCCTTAAGTTTATTTTCATACATACATACATACATACATACATACATACATCAGTTTCACTTTACAAGTATTTGTTTTTCATTACCAGGGCAAACAATTTTTTAAAAAAATTAAATCCAGGAAGTCATCAAGCTCATAAGCTCAAAGAAACTATTTAATTAGGATTAATAGGATTTCCATCCCCTGCTGATCAATTTCGTCCTTGGCATGAATTGATTATTATGCTGTAAAGTCATCACGTGGCATAATATCACCAGATGCTCATGGCCAGTTAAACATCTTACAGAGAAAATGACTCTTCATGCTTCTGCAAACTCCAAGTAGTGAGCTCTGAGAAATCTAAGAACTGAGAGATCAGCTCAGGAAGCTTTGGTTTTTGTAGTAATAGCTGAAGCCAGGACACTTCAGATACACCCAGCAGGTGTATCTCTTCACCCAGCAGGGAAGTAGCCAAAAAGTACAATCCCTGGCTACCTTAACATTCTTGATTACTCAATCAAAAATTATCCCTTTTAGAACAAGGAGCCTGATGATGTTGTTAACTGTAGTGTTTTACAGCATTACCTCTAATCGTTAGAGATAAAGGCACAGAGCAGAACAGACTATACAAGACTATATGTGGTCGTCTTTAAGCAAAAGAATACAAAGTTGCAAATAGAAGCTATCTCATGAAAGGAAATGTTGTTTAGAATAAGAAAAGAAGCCTCCAGAGATATAAATTTTAAAAGCCAGAGGATATACTTTTTAAATAATGTAAATGCCAGAAAAAACTACTTTATTAAAGTTGGGAAAGCCTGCATGGTTTCTTGTTTCAGATTTTGGATGGCATATTCTTTCCTTTATTCCCCCCCACCCCCTGCATGAGAGCATTTTACAATACTTTATCAAGAGAGAATAGAAGTACAGTTTAGCAGATCTTTTAGTATGGCTGAGGTAGGATAGGTCAAGTGTGCATTTTGTACAAGAAAAAACTTGCTCATTTTATTGTACGTTTCTGTTCTACAAATGCAGACTGAGTGGATGTGTGTTTCTCCCCTTTTCAAATTCGTTTGAGAATAGTTATTAGACCTTATTTTTATTTGATTGACTGATTATTTGATTGAGACAGGGTCTCATTATGCAGCCCTGTTTGGAGTAGAGATCCACCTGCCTGATACCTCCTGAGTGTTGGGATTAAAGAAGCATGCTGCTAAACTCAGCATGGGGTGCATTCTGAGGAGTCTAGATCTGTCCCTAGATTCTAGAATTTCTAGATCATGTTTAAAGATAATGACTCCTCATTCTGCAGTCATGAAGGCAAGATGCTTATAAAGTTCATTGCATAACTGTAACCTGGGTGCCATTTGTGGGGCCTTTTGTTTTTGGTATGGCAGAAATAAAAACAAGTGAAAGTTTATTACAGAAAAGAAGGGCAAACCTGCTGTAGGCAGAGGAGTCAGGAACAAAGATGCAGGCTGCATTTCGTGAAGAAGCCTTTCTGTTCTTTCCCAGACAAGGAAGGAGGCTTCCAGTGCGCATGTGCTACTTTGCATGCTGCTCAAAACACTCCTATATTTTTGTTCTCTCTCCATTGGGGGAGCTCTCATTATGCTAATGCATTATAATGAGGCATAATGAAGATCCGGGTCAGTACTGTCAGTTTCCTTGCTACTTTGGTGGTGGCTGGTCCTGAATACAGCTCAGTTTCTCTGCTTGCTTATTACAGTGCAGCTGCCTGCCTGTTTTCTGCTGACTCCCTGTCCCATCAGAGCAAGAGGCTAGGAGCTTGTACAATAAAAACAAAGGGAATGCTTGCCCACCATTTTACAATGTACTTGTGAGGATCCAGTGTTCCCTGACTCATTTCACATTCTTTCTGTCCAGGTCACTCCTTGGTAATAGCAATTATATGATGAACATTTGTCTCACAAATGAAGGAGAAGAATAAGTAGAAGGATTTTCTGTAGCCATTGTCTAAGAAATGGGGGGACAAAATACCCATGGGAGGAGATAGAGAGACAAAGTGTGGAGCAAAGACTGAAGGAAAAACCATCCAGAGACTACCCCACCTGGGGATCCATCCCATATACAGTCACCAAACCCTGCCAGTGCCTGACAAATATAGAGGTGGATGCTGTCAGCCATTGGACTGAGCACAAGATCCCCAGTGGAGGAACTAGAGAGGAGGAGCTGAAAGAGCTTGCAGCCCCATAGGAGGAACAACAATATGAACCAACCAGTACCCCCAGATAAATAAACCACCAACCAAAGAGTACACATGGAGAGTACTCATGGCTCCAGCTGCATATGTAGCAAAGGATGCCCTTGTTGGAAAGCAATGGGAGGAGAGGCCCTTGGATCCTGTGAAGGCTCGATGCCCCAGTGTAGGAAAATGCCAGGACAGGGAAGCAGGGTGGATTTGTGAGCGGGGGTGGGGGTGGGGGTGGCGGAGGGGATAAGGGGCTTTCGGAAGGGAAACCAGGAAAGAGGATAACATTTGAAATGTAAATAAAGAAAATATCTAATAAAAAAGAAAGAAATGAAATGAAATTGAGCCTTCCTTGTCAGACGTTACCTGCCCTGCATTTCCAGAAGTATGTTGCTATTGAGTTGGGGAGCTGATCTTTTATTGCTGTTCACACACGTGTACTTCAAGGGATAGGTAAAGATGGTCAGGGTTCTAAGTCTGCACTCGCTTCCTCCAGGGAAAAAAGCTCACCATCACCAGCAGTACCACTGGGAAAAAGTACACCTTTGTCACCGATTCAGCCAAGACCTGTAAATATTTGCTGGGCCTCTGCTCTTCCCAGCATTGGTTTAATGCACAGATGGGCTCTAAGCGGCCTTCCCATCATTTTACTGGTGAGTACATACTATGCCACAACACACAAGGGGACAGGTTTACTCTTTCACAAAACTGCAAATGACACTAGCACAAACTGATAACAGTCTTCTCAGAATGCAACTGGAAATCAGTCTCTCTCTCTCTCTCTCTCTCTCTCTCTCTCTCTTTTTTTCTCTCTCTCTCTTTCTCTCTCTCTCTCTCTACTTCTCCTTCTCCCTCTCCCTTCCATCCCCCCCTTTGTTCATCCATCTAACTTTGTAGAAGCTGAAAGGAGGTTTATATCCTTTGAACTCACAATTTGACTGCAGATATTTGTCCTAAGGTAATAAATGTGGGAGTTGATGGCAAGTGGAGCTGTCCTTGACACAGTGCTGAGAGAGGAGAGGCAGCAAAGACCTGTGTGTTGCGCTGCAAGGGAACAGCTCCCCACTTCAGTAGGGGGTGGGGCACGTAGTCTTGAGCAGCCAAATGGTAGCAGAAGCAACCTAGAGATTAAATCTTATTTTATTTAGGTTTTGGTGATTTATTTTTAAATTTGAATGGATAGCTTATGTATATTCATGTAGTTAATATTTTCATGTTATAAAGCTAGAAAAAATACAGAAATAAATAAAACCCAAATCTTAATACCTTAAGGAATTACACATTCAAGCATGGCTATTTTCTTAATATTTCTCAGTATTAAACTTTACCAATAAGCTTGTGTTACTGATGTAATTAAGAAAGAGATTGATGGCTAAGATGAAGCCATGCATTCACACGAAACTAGTTAGTGTGTATTGACTCTGTGCTATGGAGCCACTGGCTACTTCTCTCCCTTCTTTTCCCCCTGAAAATCCCTTCAAAAATGACCTCACTCTGGGTCTGGAGAGATAACTCAGTGGTTGAGAGCATTGGCTTCTCCACCAAGGACGTGGATTTGATGTCCAGTGTCCACGTGGCACTTTATAACAGTCTGTAACTCTAGTTCCAGGGAATCCCAAGCCCTCTTCTGGACTCCATGGGCACCAGACATGCAAGCGGTAGACAAACAGACATGCAGGAAAAACCCCCATACACACACGCACACACACACACACACACACACACACACACACACACATACACACACGAAAATTTCATTTATGACTACAGCATAGGCATTATTCTCTCAAACTCCACTAGTTAAGTCAGCCTATGTGTCTAGAACTGGCACTACTGTGAGGGGCACCAGGGTATGGAGAAATGAAACCATGTATCAGCTGCTTGATGCTGGGGCTTCCAGAACCCAGAACCCATCTGCCTTCCCCGCTTCTGCCCTTTACCCTTTTCCTAGCAGAGCCTTGAATGCCTGAGACTTCTGAATGCTGACCTCGTCATGCTTGTTCTTGACTTCTAAGTATTCCTCTTCTGTTTATAAAAGGGAACAGCTAGCTACAATGATGCACTGAGAACCTGAGCTACTAAGGATGCAGAATCTCAAGACCCGCCCCACACCTATTGAGCCAGAATCTATGTGCAAAAGAACCTAAGTGACTTCAACCTAAGTACGAGGCAGAGAGACCCTAGCTAATGAAGAAGCTTCAGTGTCCCTTAGATTCAGCTGAGTGCCACTGTGTGACTTTGGGAGCTCACATCCCCTCTCTGAATCTTGGTGTCATCATTAGGACACACTGAACCTCTCAGGTCTGTGCTATGCAGCAGTGGGCAGTGCTCTTAATACACTGTTTTTTTCACATTTCAAACTGTGTCATGTTTCTAGCTCACTACCCAGTGCTCCATGGACTGTGGCAATGGTGACAGTGGTGGCTTCCACCTATGGGATTTGTTTCTGTGCTAGCCAATATACACAAAGGTTTTGGGGCCAGCCCATGGCCTGAATGAATTGGAGAGCAGGATCAGAGCTTTCAGAAACAGAACCAAACACAGGGAATTAAAGTAACTCATGGTCTACAACAGCACAAACCTGTAACTATGTCCTTGAAACATGGGCTGCTGGTTTCAGAAGAGTTCCAGGGATCTAGAGATGATAAATGCAAATTAGCTGTACCTGCTGTACCTGCTGTTGCTGAGATACTGTGTGTAAACACTACCAATGCTGTTCTTATTGCCTGGTTTCCACGGCTGTAAAGTGTTTATACAGATACTCTGAGCTCACTTGTGAAATTGGTCCTTCAGGCCTACTTTGCTCTTAATACACTGTTTTTTCAAACTTCAAACTCTGTCATGTCAGGAGTTTACAGGGCTCTAACATTTTATTTACATTAAAAAGACCCACTTAAACCATTCCCCTTTGCCTTTTAAGAATCTCTGTGAGAAACTTTCTGCAGATACCATTTCTACCCCCACCCCCTGTGCATGTGTGCGTGTGCATGTGCACGTACAAGTGAGTATGTATGCACATGTGTGTACATACATATGGAAACCAGAGGACAAGCTCGGGTGTCTGTCCTCAGGAGCTGTCTACCGTGCCTTTTGAGATAGGATCTCCAACAGACAAACTGAGGCTGCTGATTAGCTAATGTTATTGGGCCAGGGAGTCCCAGGGATTGGTCTGTCTCCTCCACCCCTGCCCCAGCACTGGGATCAAAAGCATGTGCCTCTGTGCTTGACTTTTCTCTGTCAGTTTTGAGGCTCACACTCAGGACCTGGTGCTTGCAAGACTGAGAAATCTCCCCAGACGCCAGACATCAGTTTCAATGCTGCCTGGAATAGAGAGCTGACAACCTCCACATGTCCCCAGACTCATTTTTATAGTAGATCTCTTCCATCTCCTTCCCTTTGACATGATCTTCAGCTTGTTCAGGTGGGACCATCGATCATCCCCTACAGGAAACTGGGAATCTACACCAATACCTTCCCTTTCTACTCCTGTCACCACATGCTCTCTGACAAGTGTCTGGCTAGACCGTGTTGACTGGTCTTTCAGCCTTTAGAGTAGTCTTTCAAATGGTCTGATCCAGTCATGATCTCTCTGCTGAAGCTTGTTCACAGTTCCACACTGTCAGCAGAGACAAGCCCCAAGTTCTGAGGGGACTCTTCCCAGTCTGGCTCTAGGCTTGACTTCTTTCTTATTCTAATGCCTCTCTTTGCTTCCCAGCTGTCCTGTATGCCATGCTGATGCCTTCTGAAAACCATGTCCCAGTATTCTGTGTCTTGGTGTTCAGTGGCCGTGAAGGTTAATACTGGGCCATCAACTCGACAGGATTGTGAAATGCCTAGGTGACAAACCTCCAGGCAAACCCATGAATGAGTTTATCTAGACTAGGTTAAGTGAGGTGGAAAGACCCACTTTAACTTTAGTTGGCACCGTTTTTGTGGGCTTCAGTCCTGGATAGAATAGGAGAAAGCAAGCTGGGCACTGGTATTCATTGCTTTCTGCTCTTTGCTTGTGGAAGCAATGTGATTAGCAGCCTCATGCTTCTGCTGCCTTGGCTTCCCTACCATGATGGACTCTCCCTTGAAGTATAAGCCAAAATAAAACTTTCCTATCTTAAGATGCTTCAGTCAGGTACTTAAGTACAGCAAAGAAGCTAATACAGTAGCCTCCACAGCCATGCTTTACACAACCCTTCTGGGATCAGACTACCAAGAGAGTCTGCTTCTTCTAGAGTAAGTTAAAGGTAACCTCCATCTTGAAACCTTCTCTGATTGGCTGTTCCCGGCTGATCCCTTCCCAGGTGGAGGGGATCGTCGCCTCCCTTTGCAGACCTCTGCTCTTTCACCTGTGACATCTGCTGTCTTTTTGTGTATACATATGTAATAGATGAGGAATTTCTTGAAGGTAGGTACTGTATCTCATAGCCTTCCCAGCTCTGGTATGGAACAGAGGTGTGACAAATAAGAAGTGGCATACACATTCTTTTTATTTTGTTTATTAATTAATCAGCTAATTAATTTAGAGACAGTCTTGCTGTGTAGCCAGAGTGGCCTTAAACTTAGGATCTTCCAGTCCCAGCCTTCCAGGTAGATTATAGGCATATGCTATGGGGTTTACCTTTAATGCCTGTTTCTTTGATAGATGGGTAGATGGATGGATAGATGGATGGATAGATAGATGGATGATTTATATGGAAATAAAATTAATCACTTCCTTTTGATATATTTTTTCAATATTGCAAATGCGACTATGATAAACATTGTTAGAAAAATATTTTTCTGGCTTCCATGTCACTCCTTAATCTCAGAAGTATAACTTTGGCCACCCAGCTGGGGACTTTTTGAAGCTTCTCTGTGTCTCTTGAGTGTCATTGTGGAATGCTGGAGCCCTGTGCCATTCTGATTTCATTACTTTTTTCTTCATTCTTGAAGGGTAGATGCCATTGCATTTTCTGTGCTCATTTGACAGGTAAAGTTGTTCTCTCACTGTGGCTTTGTTTTGCTTCTTCCATGGGTGAAAAGTTGAACATTTTCCAAATGTCACTTAGTCATCCTTCTGCACATTGTCTCAACAGGCACTTTACTTCACAGTTCTGTTTGGATCCCTGGGGAGAAATGAAATCCACCAGCTCCTATGAGTGCACAGTTCCAGGATGGAATCAGGCAGCATCTGTCATGACCGAGTGGGCTCAAAGTCTTTTACCAGCCCTTTTTGTGGGTGGGTCTTGGGCTTTGGGCGTGCTTGGCTCTTCTCTGAGCCTATGCTTACAGGACTGCTCTTCTGCTGCCCAGGGTCTCACCCCACTGACTTTACCCTTAGCTCAGGATGCCTCTTGGGTGCCTACCTGGGCTTGAGCCCTCAACATCCAGACAAAATCATGTTCATTACTGACATCACAGTTATATTGTGAATTTCCTAGTGGACAGTGGCAGTAGACAGACACTGCCCCCAGCATGCCAGTGTCTTTGGGACATCCTGGGCAACAAAAAGATACAGCTTTGAGCAAGGCCTTGTTAACCTAAGAGATCTTTTAGTGAAATCTCAGTTTTGTATGAGTAATAAAAATAGTGGAGTGTGGCATCCCTCATGATCACAGCCTCATTTTCAGTGTCTTGCCAGAGTCATTTCCTAAGCCTTCTGAGAAGGCAGAAAGGATTGGAGCTGAGGGCCAGCACTTCTAATGTGTGCTTTAGGATCTGGCAGGAGACTCTTACTTCTGGGGCAAAGTAAGCTGTGTTGATATCAAGGATTGTATTGCACAGGGAAGAGCCTGATTTGGGATGCCTTGCCCTTTGTTACAGGACTGCTTGCAAGGACAGATCTGTGAGGGTGAATGCAGAAGGAGGCATGACAGCTAATTTTGTCTAGGCCCTGCTGGAGCTTTGAGTGGCACAAGTTAGAACTGGTTCCTGGCTCCCAGTCTATCCACTCAGGGACCATCTCATCTCTCTTTCTAGGCTCCTGAAACATCTTTCATTAGCAAGTACTTATTAGAAGAACATTAGTTTTTCTGGGCTAGGCACAAGAACTCCCCAAGTTAGCGGGGGGGGGCAGTCTTTAAGTCTCTCAGAAAAAGAGCAGTGAGAGACAAGTCATGGTTACGAGTGTGTTACTATATCAAGAGCAATGAGTGAAGCCAGTGTAATTTCATGTCTGTCTTCCCCCCCGCCCCCCAATTCAGGTCAAGATAAGTTTGCACAAATAGCCAGCTTGAATTCTGCACACCAGACACAGACCAACCCTCTCACTTGGATTCAGAAACTGTCCTGCTCAGAAAATGAGTTGTGTGTACCCAAGTTGCGGAATGCCCCAAGAAGCCAACTGGTCACATCCATGGAGAACATGCAAGATAGCAAGGAGCCCAGGATGGAGAGAATCAGAAGCAGGTAGGCTTCACATTTCTTCAGAGGCCAGACCGCCAGGTGTGTGGTGTATTGGACCCATGTGTATCTGAGGCTTTAAAGTCTGTGGACTTTAATGCCTAAGAGCATGTATATTCACTGGGTTGCTGTTAACAGTGATCCAGAGATGGACCATAGACCACTATGCTTAAGCTGACTGCCACAGGGCCAGATGTTACTTACTCCCATACCCTTCTGTTCAGACCTTCTGGTAGAGAGAGAACTAGGCGGTGACAGGAAGCCGAAGAAGGTAAAATTAGCAAATGCCAGTAATCACCACTGGGCCATGAGTTATTATAAGCCATGGGCTATCATAAGCCATGGGCTACCATGGGCTATCATAAGCCAGGTACCACTCTGAGCATCTGTTCCCCAGCTAACTTAACCCATACAATGCTGTGAAGTTGTTTGTATTATTTTTTTTCCTATTTCCAGAAGGGGAAACTCAAGGGGTAGGGTGCACACATAGCAGCCTGTCCTGGAGACCGCACTTGTCACCCTGACCTACCGCTATTCTCCAGGCTCACAGCTTGTCACTCAAATTCGAATGCAGCGTTCCATTGTAGAACAATGATCCATACATTTAAAAATAGCCTAGAACTTGGATCACGCTTACAAGTCAATTACATAAATAGCACAGCTTTCCAGGCTGCTTATTGCGGAGGGGGTGGCAGGATCCGCTTGGGGGGAGATGAGTTATACATCTGTTGAAGCAGGAGGGAATGGATGATTCATTTGAACTGAAATACATGCATATATGCAGACACCTTAAAGTAATGCTTAGGAACCATTGCCCAATTCTGCTGATGCAAACGCACCTCCCTACGCAGTGCAAATGTCAATCAATGTGGAGGAAGCAAACCTCATTCCGAGTCTCCATGACAAAGCACCCCAAGAACAGCGGTGTAGGCTAGCGGCCATCCTATTATCCTGTTTCACAGCTTCATGAGTTAGGAAAGGAGGCAGATCTCTGCTTTGTGTGCTATTGAGGGCATGATGGTAGTTGGAGGGCGCCCTCTGTATGAAGGTGGCTGGGATACTCCCTACTGGGGCCCTCTTCCTCCTTTGCAGCCTCAGGCCCTTTCCACACAGTGACTCCAGTGAGGGCTTACACGGCTGCTCTGAGCTCTGAGGATCTGGAAGAGCTTGCCAGTGGCCATACCACGTATTCCAGAGCCAGCACCTCCTCATTTCTGCCATCATTCCTGGGTTCATACGGATACAAAGGGAATAGAAATGGGCCTCATCCCAATATGTGTGTGGCAGTGGATTTGGGGCCATCCTTTACCCATCGTATTCATATACATATTTTTCATATATATTCATATATATTCACGCATGCATACACACACACACACACACACACACACACACACACACACACACACACACACACACACAAATTTAAAATGTAAAGAAAACAGAAACCGCAGAAGAAGACCAGAGTGCTGGCTCTGTTGCTATAACAAAATCCTTCAAGTAAAAAACTTACAGAGAGGTAAGGTCAAGGCTCACAGTTCCAGTCCATAGTCAGCTGGCCCTACTGATCTGGGACCAGTTGCATGTCATGGCAGGAGTATGTGGCGAAAGAAGTCTATTCATTTCTGGTGGGTCGGGGAGAAAGGATAGCGAGGGGATGGAAGTGGGGTTCTCCTACTTCCTTCCTCTAACGGCCTCTGTTCATGTTTGGATATCAAGTGTCTTCCAAAAACGTTCATATACTGGAAGCTTGGTTACTGCCTGGTGATGTGATTATGGGAAATGCTGGAAACTTTAAGGTGTGTGATTGAGGTAGAAGCAGGTCCTTAGGAATATATTGTTCCTTGTCCAGTCAGTCCAACTGGAGTAGTTTCTTCAGTATCTACTATATGCCTGTCCTGGGTGGGTGCTGTGGATTCGGTATTTTCAACACAAACATGGTCCATGCCTCTGGTGCTCATGGGTAGGCAGAAATGGCAGGGAAGATCATGTGGGAAAGAGCTGGTCTTGCTGATAACTTGGTTATTTGAGGCATGCAGGATAGAGTCAGAGTGGGGACGACAGGCAGCCTGTGGCACTGACCCTAAGGGGATCCTTGTCACCAGTGCCATTCATAGAAGTTGAATGCAGAGCTTCTGAGTACAGAGAATGCTGGCTATTTGCCCCTGGTCACTCCTCTGAAGCCTTTCCCTGACTGCCTGGTGAAGGGCTGGCTCCTTCGCTGCTGCACTGGCTCCAGCTAGGACAGCCGCTCCCTGAGGGTGCCCGTCCTGACAAGCGCATGCTCTTAGCCTTCTGCTCTAAGCTCAGAGGCTCCCAAGAATAGCAATGTGGCAGTTGTAGCCTCAGCTCTCAAGCCAGAATGTGGAAGTTTTCAGTAAGTGGATTTTGAGAGTTGGCATTTTAAGAAGAAGAAGAAGAAAAAAACACTCTTGAGGTAAAATACACAAGGCATAAAATGTGTCATTATAAACACTTTATGCTTTCTATTTTGTTGTTTCTAATGCAGTGGCATTGGATACATTTACGTTGTTGTTGGGCCTCAGCACCCTTCCTGGGGCTTCTCACCTGCCCATGGAGTAACCACCTTGCATCAACACTCCCTCCAACCTGAGCCTAAACTGTTACCCAGTCCTTAGCACCCATTATCTACTTTCTGTCTTCGAGTATGACTCCTCATATAATAACTGACTCATACCACTGTCCCTCTGAGACCAACAGTAAGTTTTGGTGGATTGTGAACAATTGAGAAATGGTTCCCTGAGTAGTCTAGATCACATGGGCCACAGAAACCCAGGCCAGATTAGCAAGCCCTTGATATTCTTCAAGGGCACCAAGAGACACTGCATTCCCAAGCCTCTCTCTGGTCCTCCTCGGGTGCTGGGATATTTCCTTCTCTTGAGCCTGTTCGGCTGCTAGTGTCTCTCCCTGTGTACTTGGTCTTGGAAGGCTGATGCCCCTCACACTCTCAAAGGGCTGGCCCATCTCTGACTCATACACCCGTGGTTTTTTGCTGCTTTAGAGCTGACCTCTAGTGGGTTTTAGTCAAATTGGATTGCATTTGCTGCAAGGCCAGATGCAAGGGGAAGTATATACAGAACGAGGCTCCTCCTAGCTTGGAAAGACTTGCTTTGGTCTGCCTCTGCTATCAAAATAAGCTCTGCCTCCCAAACTTGGGGACCAGAGAGGGTCCATGGGCAGCTGCCTGTACCAGCATTCCCTGCTGCTGTCCAGGTGTGTAACCAGTGTGGTAAGGATGTTGGGGACAGGCACTGCTGTGGTGGTTGGCTGTGCTGGAGGCCTGCTGTTAGCTGTTCCCTATCTCTGAGCACCCATATATTGGTGTCTGTTTGTCTTAGTTAGGGTTTTACTGCTGTGAACAGACGCCATGTTTGAGGCAAGTCTTATAAAGGACAATATTTAATTGGGGCAGGCTTACAGGTTCAGAGGTTCAGTTCATTATCATCAAGGTGGGAACATGGCAGTATCTAGGCAGGCATGGTGCAGAAGCTGAGAGTTCTACATCTTCATCTAAAAGCTGCTAGCAGAATACTCACTTCCAGGCAGCTAGCATGAGAGTCTTCAAGCCCACACCCACAGTGACACACCTACTCTAACAAGGCCATACCTTCTAATAGTGCCACTCCCTGGCCTGAGCATATACAAATCATTACACTGTTCTTACCTTCTGCACTCTGCTTCTTTCTGGGTGTGTTTTTGGGGGTCCCTGGGTCACTTGATTCATTGTCAGTGTACTATCTAGAACAGACTTTGCTTACTGGAATATTATACATACCAGTCTGTCTTCTGTTGTTATATAGATGATAACATGGCTGGGTACCTTAAGAGAGATAAGGGTGTAGATAGCTCACAGTGTTGGAAACCAAGAATCTGAACAGCACGGTGCTGGTTCTGTTGCACCCTCCACACCCACTCTCAGCCCTAGCTGCTTTATCTCATGGCAGATGTCTTCGTAGGGATGTATGTTAGAGAGACTCAGTGGAAAGCCAGGCCAGGAAGCCAGGCCAGTCTTACTCTTTCAGAAATACTATCTCAGAGAACTAACTGGGGCTTCATAGGAACTAATAAATCCCTTCCAAAGAGGGAATCCCCAGTGACCTAATCATACCCTACTAAAGCCACTCTTCTTTAAAATCCAACCACCTCCCAATATCACCTTCTGGAGAACCAAGCTTTCAACAGCTGAACTTGAGCCCTTGAGGGATAAGTACATCTAAACCATGCCATTGCACATATAGCCAGTTGAATGCCTGCACAGAAACTCCCTGAATGTCGATGCGTGTGTGTGTGTGTGTGTGTGTGTGTGTGTGCAGGTATGGGTGTATGTGTGTGTGGGGGGATGTGGGGGATGTATGTGTGTGTGTATGTGTGTGTGTGTGTGTGTGTGTGTGTATGTGTGTGTGTGTGTATGTGTGTGTGTCATCCAACTCATCTGTACTGATAGATGGCTTGCTTCCAGGGAGCTAGCATGAGAGTCTTCAAGCCCACACCCAATCCTCAAGAGACACAACATATGTGGGGTTGCCTGGCCCTTTTAGAGACTTTTAGCTGAAAGCAAGAGCAAACAATAAAATATCAGGCGGGCCAGCATAGCTCTGTCCAGCTTAGGTTGGGAGACCTTCATGAGCCTGGGAAATTGGAGATCACTCTTCTTTTATGGCTGAGGAAATGGGGTTCTGGAGCAGCTGCATATGCAAACTGAGGTGGACAGTGGAGGTTCATGTGAAGTCTGGGTGACTATAATGAGCCCTCTGGCACAGAGACTCTAAAGCCATCGCTGCTTCTGTTGTCCTCCTCACTAGATCAGCCTGTGGGAGAGTTGGTGTAGGGATCTGCAGCCACAAAGCTGCCTTGTCCAGGTCCCACTAACAAATGGCTAAGAAGTTCCTCCCAGGAGCACCCATCTTACCCTTTCATCTTTCCCCTCAGCCCATGCACTGGTGAAGAGCGGCTGCACAGCATCGGTTTGAACCAGAAGCCAACTCATTCTCTCTTCGGGACAGCTGGTCACAGCACGTGTGCAGGTGCGGACCGAACTCTGCAGGTGCAGGGAAGGGAGTCTCACATGTGCCATTTCTTTGCAAACTGCTTTAGTTTGTTTTCAAAAAAAAAAAAAAAAAAAGCCCACAGTCACGTCGGTTCAAAAATTATTCTTAAAACTTCTTGGATTTGAGAAGCCCTCTCATAGGCAACATCTGGCCTTGGGTGGCCCATGAATATAGAAGGTGATAAGTTTGGGGGAGGTGGTTCCCAAAGCTCTGCTCCAGTCTGAGGGGGAGCAGCTCTGTTGCTTCTCATAGGCCCATAGTAGCTCCCCATGCTCCCCAGAGAGCATGCACGTGGAGGGCAGTGTGGTTTGTTCCACAAGGTCTCACTCAAAAATTAAGACAGAGATTCTATAACTAAGGAAAGTACTAGTACTTAAAGAACGCTGAGCCTGGAAGCCAGGTCTAGATACTGCCACATATCACTGCTGTTAATTAAACTGTGAGCCTGCTAGGCTCAGACATGGCCCCTTGGGGAGGAAAGACGTAGATCCATGTGGTGGTTGGTCACTAGTGGGGAATTTTCTCACTGGAACTATGACACAAATTGTGTCCTATCCCTGGACTCCAGCTTTCTAGAAACAACTTTAGGGTTGCACTTTGAGCCTCTTCCAGACACAAGCTTGGGAAGTGCTCAGGCTTGGGACCCACAGGCTGGGCTGTCAACCCCTGTACATTGGTGACTAGTAGATACTCCTGTAGCTTTTCTTTATTAGAAAAATATTCTGAAATGAGTCAATTTAAAAAAAGGAAAGGTGGGAAGGCAGAGGCAGGAGAATCTCTGTGAGTTCAAAGCAAGCCTGATTTACATATTAAGTTCTGGCCTGGCCAGGGCTATTATAGTAAGACCCTGTCTTAAAACAATAGCAAAAGAGAGGAAAGGTTTATTTTTACTCATAATTTCAGAGGTATCTGTCCTTGTTGTTGGGCCCTGTTGCTTTGGGCTTGTGATGGCAGAGTTTATCAAAGTAGGAGTGGGTGATGTCAAGGCCTGTTCACTCATGAGAGTTAGGAAGCAGAAAGACAGAGAGACAAAGAGACTCCTGTTGAATATCCCCTTCAGGACCACACATGCAACGACTCAATTTCAATATAGTTTTAAGGCCCCCCTCCCAAAGGTTGTACTCTGTCCAGTAGCAGCACACAGTGGCCATAAAGCTCTCAACTCATGGTCCTTTTGGAGACATTCAAAATCCATGCCACTGCAAGACTCAGAGGGGCGGGGGAGACTTTGTTGTCTCATCTCTGCATTTTAGTTTCAGTTGTTGCTGGCAGGAAGTACAGCCCCCACCCACCCTCCATCTTGTCTCAAGGCCAGAACAGGAAAAAAGAAATTAGGTGAACATGATCACACATGTGCCTTGAACACAGAGGTGGTGTAATCAAGAGTCTGAACCCAGGGTTGGATTCATAGTGAGTTGGAGGTCAGTCTGAGTGACATTGAGAGATCATGTCTAAAAAATAATAACAAGTGCTGGAGGTTTAAACTCAGGGGTAGAACACTTGCCTAGATTCCGTCTTTCCAAAGACCAGTCTCGGCCTGGAGAGGGGTTCCTGAAAGAATGGGTGTCTGGAAGTGGTAAAACAAATGAATTGAAATCAAATTGTGGGTTACAAGCTGACTGCTTATATTTTGTTTGAGACAGCTTTTCAGATTGCTCTTTCTCAAGACTGCTTTCTCTTGCTGTTCTGAAAACTCTCTGGATAACATCTCTTGCAGATCAAAAGCCTAGTCTTTTATTTACATATCAATTCTGTTATTACCCCAGGTTCCCTTTTGATTATCCCATGAATCATCATCCCATGACCCAAGCCCCTTGATTCTTAGAAAAAGACAACAAACACATTTAAAAAAAAAAACATTGCCAAAGAATTCAGAGATCTCCTGTCTTGGTTAAGCACAGATAATAAGCTGCCCTGAAATTATCATTCCTACTACTCTTAGGCCTGGACCTAAACTCCCTCTGTCCCAGGCTGACCCTGAACTCAGGAATTGGCCTGCCTTTGTAAGCATAAACAAAAAACTTAGGTAGGTGGGATCTTGCCCTGTAATTACCACCCTCTAAATCTACTTATCTCCTTCCTTTGTAGCTTTCTGACAGGCTGGCTCAAAGTGCAGCTGCCTCTGTTCCTTTAGATATGTGAAGCTTCTTTTACAATTCATATTGCATCCTTAAATTTTGCATAGTTGAGAAATAATATAGTTTTGAACTCATGGAGTTGAGAAATAATATAGTTTTGAACTCATGGTTTTAGAGTTATGTCCCACAGCCTTAAAGGCTGCCTGAAGGTCCCAGCATTTACCATTTTGCTGAGACATTAACCACACCTTCGCTTCCAGGACTCAGGCTGTCTCTGATTATCATGGAGTCATTAACCTTCACAGAGAGTACATTCCTCTGGAAGAACATAAAGTTATATATATATATATATATATATATGAACTTATGGCTATAGTAACCATGGACACTCATGAAGGCACATGTCCATGCCCTGCTGGCTCTGTGCCAGTAGTGGGAACCATGTCAGGTCATTCCTGCCATGCTTAAGCAGGACTTGGCACCATCTCTAGCACCAGGAGACAGGGGTCCGGTGGGGGACAATCACACAGAAAATGGGCATCATTGATCACTCTGCTATGGTCTCTGCTCTTGCAGCCAAATCTTGACTAACAGTGACCCAGTTGTGGTCCAGTGGAATATGTGCTCAGTGATCTGTTCCCAGGTTGACAGGAGATTTGCTGTGAGCGGCTCTCATTTCTCCATACGTGCATTTTTGTAAGGTTCCAACTACTTGGGCAGGAGAACCCAGCTCTGCTGCTTTGATTCTGCCCCAGGTTCACAGAACAGCAAGAGGAAGGGCTTTATGGAAGAACCCAACCAAGACATCGTGTGTGTGATGCTGAAGCGGGATCCACTTCATGGCTTTGGTAAGAGGGCTTCCAAAGGGTCCTGCTCTGCTCAGCAGAGGGAGAATGAACACCATTCTTCTTTTTGATTTTTCCACTCTCCCAACCAGGATGCTTCTCTTCTATCTTGCAGTTTTCAATAATTCTTTCCATTTTTTTCTTTCTT
>NW_022196915.1:20186209-20192428 GCF_008632895.1 Mastomys coucha
AAAAAAAAACCACCACCACCACCAACAAAACCCACTAAGACTTTTGGGACAAAGGATTCTTTGTAGGCACTGATGCATTTCAGGGTGCATCTAAGCCCAAGAATCCCCACCCCCACCCCATACAAACTTTGTACCAAGCTTTTTCCAGTATAAGTAGGTTCTTAAACCCTGTAAGAAAAAAGATATGGAAACAGAACTTGGTTAGAAATCATCTTCCCTAGGACTGGGGAGATGGCTCAATGGATAAAACGCTTGTCATACAAATGTGAAGCCAGATCCCTAGTACCCACATAAACAAGCTGGGTGTATGTGGTATTGTGTTTGTAATCCTGGCACTCAAGAAGCTGAGACAGGGATTCCACCAGCAAGCTGGCTACTTAGACTGAATCAGTGGGCTTTGCATTCATTGAGAGACTGCTTCAATAAATAAAGTGGAAGGGCTGAAGCCCACATGACACCTCACAACCATAACTTCAGTCTCAGGGGACCTGGTACCTTCTTATGGCCTCCACAGGCATTACACACAAGGTACAGAGACACACATGCAAATAAAACACCCATAAAAGTATAAGAAAGAATGTATAAAGTAATAAAGTGGAGAGGAATCGAGGAAGACATCCAACATAAAACTCTAGGCTCTACATGCACATGCACACACATGCACATGAACCTATACACATGTGAAACGCATACAACACACAGATGGGTGTGGGCAACCCCAGCTCCTCACAAAGCAAGCTTGTATTGGTGGGCTGCATTTCTAGATTTAGCTGTGGGTGTTAGAGGGAACAATCTGCTTTCCCCTGGCATCCCACTAAGGTGAAGTTATCAGCACTTGGTAGCTGTGTAAGCCACAAAGTCATTATCATCTTATCCTTACATGCCATCTTGGTTACAGGTTTTGTCATTAACGAGGGAGAAGATGCAGAACAAATAAAGCCCGGCATTTTTATATCTTCCCTTATACCTGGGGGACCAGCAGAAAGAGCTAAAAAGATCAAGCCAGGTATGCCTTAAGTTAAATTGTCTGAGATGTTTTAAGTTACTACCTTTCTTATATCCTTGCTGGGGCTATTGAGGCTTTTCTCTCTCTCTCTCTCTCTCCAGGAGGAAAGATACTGGCCTTGAATCACATCAGCCTGGAGGGCTTTACATTCAACATGGCTGTTAGAATGATCCAGAATTCTCCTGATGACATAGAATTAATCATTTCTCAGCCAAAGGGTTCGTTTCATTTTACTTTTGGAGATGGAACTGTTTCCTCTGTTATCACCACGAGCACAGAGCACAGAGCACAGAGCACAAAGCTCTATGTAGGTTTTCTGTGTAGCTCTCTGTAAGCATGGCCACAGCTTGTAAGCTGGCAGCACAATGGCATAAATCAGTATGCTCTGCCATGGCAGGGGCAGAGTGCGGTTCCACGATTGCATGTCTCCCTGAAAGGCAGCAGCCTCCTTATTAGGTATGGGTACACCCATTGTGTTTGTGTTTCTGCCCACCTTCCTTGCATGACAGGGAGGGAATTCTTTTTTAAAATGTTATTAATTTATTTACTTTACATCACAATCATAGCTTCTTAGCCTTCCCTCCCTTCTCCCTTCCTAGTTCCCTCTCACCTCACCTCACCAGCATCTTCAAGGAGGGAATTCTTATTGACACTCAAGTACAAGATTTCTACAGCTGAGCTCAGGTGAAGCAGTTACGTTGGCATCTGGGAAAGAAAGTAAACTTATCCTCAGGCTGTTTCTGCACTGCAAGCACAGTATTCTTACTGTGTAGCAACAAACCTTAGTTGAAAAAGGTTGTTTTCTTCATCTTTTGACTTGAAGAACAACAGCTAAGAGACAAATGCATAGACCAAAGAACAATATGATGTTTACTTGGGGCATTTTGGTGGGTTTCTTGATAGAGGGAATGGAGTGAGACTGGTTACTAAGGACCACACATTGGAGGTTTTCCCCTCACCTTGGTTACTAAGGACCAATGATATTTTTTGGGTTGGTGATTGTGTTACTTACGTAGGATGGCCTGCAAACTCAGTCTCATCTCTAAATGCAGACATCACACCTGCTCTTAGAAATCCAGTTTCACACTTGTACACACTGTCACCAAGTAGCTTTCTATTACCCTCACTGCAGGTAGTGGCACTAGGGTCTTTCACAATGCCTCGGGGACCAGCCCCAGCATTCCCATCAAGGGCCTCAAGATCACTGTCTCTCTGGAATGTTATAGCCCCGATACCTCTTTCTGAGGCAAGTCAGTAATCTTCATACTCCTTCACATTCTCTACTTTGAGGGAATTCAGTTCACTTCCTATGTTGTCAAGAAATAAACCAGAAGGGCAGGTCATAATTTAGTGTAGTCCAAGGACACCCCACTATAATGGTCAAGATGTTAGAAATTGGTATCCAAAATCTAAGGAGCTCTGACCACAGTTTTGCATTAGAGTTCCAGACAATGGGTACATTCTCTGTCTGGGAGTTATATACCATCTCTATGTGGTGGCCCAGTTCCTTGTGAGGAACATGACTTTGCCACAGTTGCTATTTCTTCTGAGCTGATCCATTGCTGGGACAAAAGACATCCAGTGATGGTTTCCTGTTAAGGTGGCTCTTCTAGACTGGATATTAGGAGCCAGCAGCTAACAGCCATCATGAGCAGCTATTGCTATCTGAGTTGTAATCAGCTGCAGAAGGTCAGGGTTCTCTAGAGGAATGGAACCAATAGAATGAATATGTATGGCAGAAGGGGATTTTTTTTTTAAAGACTGGCTTAAATGATGCAGGATGGGTAGCACAATATGGTTGTCTGCTCTGGAGAGGCTGAGTCCAGTAGCTGCTTCATTCAGAAGGCTGCATGCCTCAGCTATCTGATATAGCATAGAGAGCCTCAAAGATTCCTGGGAGGCATCTGGGCTTCAGTTCACACTGCAAGCCTAAGGATAGATATTCATAGACAACAGAAGACCCAGTAAGTGAGGTCAGAAGGTGCTGCCCGCTCTGAGGAAAGCCTTGCCTCTCAGTTAATCATTCCTGGAAATGCTCTCACTGACTGATACATCTCTTAGCTGATTATAGATCCTATCAAGCTGCCAATCACAATGAACTACCATGACTCCTAGCTTATGCTTCTGGTACAAAGGGCACAGTTGGACACTCTAGCTTTTCAGGTCTAAAGTCCCATCTTTTGTTCTCATGAGGACGTGGAAGAAAGGAGATTGATGTTTTGCAATACTGCCCAAAGAATAATGACAGTGAACTGTGAGAAAAATGATCAGGACCATGGCCTTAGGGACTGGACAGAACCCTCCCCACTCACTTGATACCAAAGAGTCTTATATTTAGATTACTCAAGACCACATTGATGAAATCAAGCTGATCCCATAAATGAGCATGTGCACTTACTTCCCTGGGTGCTAGTAAGCTACATTATAGCAGAAAGTTTACACATGTGTTCCCACCTCCCATCTCAAGAAACTCTACTATACTCACCTTTCTTCAACACACATTTGCTGAGCTATTAATATTAGTGCATTAACAGTAAGTAAAATGCTGATATATATATATGTATATATATATCAATCTACGTGTGTGTGAGAATAAACACACATCTTTATATATACACATGAAATCCTGTCTATGTATAGTCTGTTTCACTAAACCTTCAATATTATGCTACTGACATATTTTAGATATAAAAAAGTCAAAAGCAAAATATGTTAACCACCTTACTCCAGGGTCTACTCACTTATCCACATCTCATGCTTTGTGACTTATTCTATGCCAGTTGGAGGAAGCAGGAGTCCATAGCCAGCCTTCACTTGGAGGATCCCAGAGCCTGGTATCACCAAATACACCCCAAGGACACTACATGTTGGTCTTGGTGGTACATAGTTTTGTTGAAAGTCAGGGTTAAGAGAAGCCCTACATGTTGAGCATAGGATATGGGGCAAAATAGTTAATCTTTTCAATGTAATTAATTAATTAATTAATTTAATTAATCTGATTCTAATTAGACTGAGATGACAGTTTCCTGGTACCTGTTGCAAAGACGGAAAGAACTCATGACCCTCCCCTCCCTTACCTCCCTTTCTCTTCCTCTTCCCTCTCCTTCCTTTTCCTTTATCTCTTTTCTTCTCCTCCCCCATCCTAATCACACAAACTACAGGAGCTTAACACAGAAGAGCTGACATTCTTCAATACCCCTGCTCCCATGTTTTCATAACTGAGTCACACAAGTGACTTGTATTTATGTTTCCAATCATATCTAGAACCTGTCCTTTTTCTACTCTAGATGCAACATACTTTCTGAAATGCTGAATTCATAGCATGCTCCTCAACTATAAATGTTCTCTGCATCACTCAAGGGAAAGTCTGTGTCTCATGGGGGATGCCACTGATCTTCTAACGTCTCCAAATGTTAACTTCTTGGCTTGTTTTTTTGTAGGTGTTTGTGGGACCATCCCCAGTACAGAAAAGAACAGCACAGCAAGTTCTGGCATGTTCTGTACAGACATCCTGAGCAACAGGTGCCAGGGAAGACAGTTAGCACATACACATGACCAGGACAGAAGTGTCAGAGGACCAGAAATGGCTCAGGTACAGAGCTCACCACCCAGGCAGGGGCCTTACCTTCTCCTCTAGTAATAGATGTGTATCCTCTTGGTCTACATTCCAGATTATGGAATAAAAGGGATAGGCTGTGGAGTCCAGTGGTGCTCCCATGTCCTGGGCTTCTCCTTGCTCTTGATGTAACACAGCTATAAGCTGGTAGCATGGTGAGCAGGTAAAGGTACTGACACGGGTGTCAGGGCTCAATCTAGAGCCTCTAGCATCCCTACTCATTTATTACAGCTGTTTTTGATAATGACAACCTGAAGGAAATGATTGTCAGTGAGGACAAAGCATGAGCCATTAGGTGTCTTACAATCTTTGAGTTGGTATCTAAATAATCTTGTGCTTACTATTGCCCAATGGAACAAGAAGATAAAGTGTGACCTTGGCTCCCGTCGTTGCTATGCACTGCCTGCTGTCTCCTTGGCTACTGGGTAGGCAAGTCTCCCATGATACCCCCATAGACTCACCCTTTCTTTTGTTCTGGGCCCCTTGTAGCTGATGCTCATAGGCTCTTTCAGTTGATTCTGACCTGAGGAGGCTTTGACAAGAAAGAGCCTGAAATTCTGCCACAAACGGGAACAAGCATGTCACTGGCCCTGTGCTTGCATAGGTAGTCATTGTTTCAGTGATGAGCAGAGTGCTTCCCAGCATGCTGCAGAATGACTTCCTGGCTTCCATCAGCCATCTGTCCCTCTCAAGTTCAGGCTCGGAGCAGCTCCTACATCTGCTGCTTCTACCTTAGGTACTCAGCTGCTGCTCACTGCTTTCTCTAAAAACTGTCAGGATGTTTGGAACAGGCCTGATATGAACTCTTCTCCCTGGCCCATACTGAGTGTGTGTATTTTCTTGTTCTTTTGGGGATTCTGGTTTAAACAATTAAGTTGCTCTGTGTCTCCCATACTTCTCTCATGGAAGTAGAAGGATGATGTCTGTCCACAAGAACCTCAAGGATGAAGCCTGTGCTCAACACTGATCAGATGTTTGGATCTGTTACTTTGGACATGTATTGGGGAAAGTTGTGATTGAGCCTATTACTAAGCCAAGGCATCCCAGTGGTTTGCATCTTGTGCCCTGCCAGCAAGGGAGGATTAGCCATGCTTACCCATAGGATAAGCTGGAACCCCACATACTTTTTCCAATCCAGGTGGGGGCCACTGCTTTCTCTAGACTCAGTTGTTTCAACCATGCATGTACTCTTTCATTTCACAAACAGTTGTCAACCACTGCATATGTATTGGGCTCTGGTCAGATGCTAACACAGCAGAGAACACAACAGACAGTTCTCACACTCACAGTCCAGAGAAGCATGCTGTGCCAGTGTGTAGAAGGAATCTTTTCTCCTCACTTACCAGACAGAGTCCCTGTAACAAAGACATAGTGACAAGAGAAGAGCATATGTATGTTTTGTAGGAGATTTTGTAGACACAGTTAAATGCAAATGTTGTCTATAGGAAGTTTGGGGTAAATGGAGAACTGCAGAGAAGTGTGACTAAATAGAAAGCAGAACCCAACTGGAGGATATTTAGTGAGGCAGTTCTCTTTTATGAATGTAGGTGCCCTTGCATTTGGAGCATAGAGGTTCAGAATTGAGAGTTCATCTTGG
>NW_022196915.1:20194537-20200908 GCF_008632895.1 Mastomys coucha
ACTCGGAAGCTGAGAGGATCGTGTCCCTGCCGCCTTGCTGCTCCCCTAGTCATGGGGCCTGTGCCTCCCGGCCTGCTGCTCTGGTCTCAGAGAAAATGGCCAGTGAGGCAGTTCTCTGTGCTCCCACCCTTAGTCTTTGGATACAGCTTCCTCTGGCCACAGAGATGGTATTCCTCACACGAGGGCCTTATATTTTGCTCGGAGAAAGGTTAGAAAATCCTTGGTTTCAATGATAGGCTTCAGGTTAGGAGGGGCAGAGGAGGCCAGTGACCTGTCCACTCATCTCTTTCATGGCTCCCTTAAACTCAGGAGTGTCTGTATGCTAATGATGTAGCATATTCTGTACCCAAGCACCAAGGCCTGAGACACAGTAGGGCTCCATTCATGTTCATGTCTTCTTGGTTGGTCCTGATGCTCATTCAGACAGCTCAGGCATGATGCAGTTGGACTTGGAGACTCATTCCCATAGTACTAACATTTGGGAGGCTGAGTTCAAAGGATTGCTATAAATATGAGGCCAACCTGATCTACGTAGTAAGTTTAGTCTAGGCAGGATTACATAGTGAGAATTTGCCTTAGACCAAGATAATCAGTCAAACCAATAAATTAATAAAAACTGAATGTAGAGAGTCAGCAGAGAATAATGAGGATGACAATAGTCACCTGCCTGTGTGTAAGTGATCTCATGAAAGCTAGATGAGAGTTACATAAAGTAATTATGACAGTCACACACCCCCTCCCCATAGTGTTTTTCTTGGGGCACAAGGAGGAAAAAATGTGCTAAAGTATCCGGGGAGTTAGTGGGAGATCTGAGACTGGAATCTCTAGAGTTGGACTCCAGAGCAGAAACTGCTCTCAGGCTGCTCATTAGAAGACTCCCTTTGAGCTGAGGGGTTTGCAGCCCCTTAGGATGAACAACTATGAACTAACTAGTACCCTCAGAGCTCCCAGGGTCTCAACCACCAACCAAGGACTGCACATGGAGGGGTCTGATTGTTCTGGCAGCATGTGTATAGTAGAGGATTGCAATTTGATCATCAATAGGAGGAGAGGAGCTCGGCCCTGTGAAAGTGTAGGAGATTGCCAGGGCCAATAAGTGGGAGAGGGTGGGGTGGCAGGCATGGGGAACGGGGAGGCAACAGGGGTTTGTTTTTGTTGTTTTTGTTTGTTTCTTTGTTTTTTGGAGGGGAAACTGGGAATGGAGAAATGTACATGTAAATAAAGAAAATATCTAATTAAAAAAAATAAAAGAAGACTCCCTTTGGCAGAAAAGAACAGAGAAGGCTCTGTGTTTGGGCCTTTGTAGTAGGGAACCTGCAAGCTGGTTTTAGGGGTAGCCAAGAGGGGACTGAACAGCTACAGGACTGTGCCATCTAGGCTTTTCTGGATCACGTGTCCATCTCTGTGGCCGGGCGACCAGAGGCACAGTGGCCATTTCGTTCCCACTTTGGATCTCATCCATGGTGGCTGTTTCACTCCTCAAGCTTCAATGTTTAATCCAAGCACCTTGACAAATCAGGGAGTGTGAAGTCTTTGGAAGAACTGGCACTTTGTCTCTTCTATCCTGATCTCTTTAGAAGCTCTTCTGTTTAGTTTACGCCAGCCTATTTATTTTCCTGTGAGTTAGTGATATTTTTCAATGTCAACCAGGAATCTCAAAGCAAAGAGAGCATAGGGAAAATGGAACGTGGACAGCAAGGGGGCATTTTGTGTCAGCTGGCTCCACACACTTGTTGGAATCCAGATGTGCCCATGGGCTTCAGTCAGGCCTGGCTTCACATTTCAGTTCTTCTCCATACTAGCTGCATCTCTGAGCACCCATGTATCTCAGAGGAGATACTCAAACAACAGCATCCCGGACATAATAGGTGCTCAATAAATATCTTATACATAGTTGAATGGATGAACAAATCTTACATAGTTATTGTCACAAGTACCAAAGAAATAGCCTGAGGCATGGTATGATCTTTTTCATAAAGCCTTCAACTATTGAAAAATCAACCATAACGTGACCAGTATTGCTAGAAATGGCCAGAGATTCTCCTGAGGTTTGCTTTTGCTTCAAGAAGTTTCTGTGGGACTGGTAGCCAGCATGCTGCACTTGGCTGGCATGGTCTGGGAAGCCCTGGAACAGCTTTAGTTGCAACAGGAACGTTTGCAAAGGAAATGCAGACGGGAGGAATCCACATTTATCCATTCCCTGTCATGTGCTGGCCCATTCATAGTCACAGTTAGGAGGCACTGTTAGAGTCCAGTTCTGTGGATTAGGAAATGGAGGGAAGAGATTCTGAGAGAGTTATGTAAGGTCACTTGTAAAGGAATTGATAAAGCTGAAGCTGTCTCTCTAGGCTCATGCTGTTTCCAGGTGCAATGCTGCTAGCTCCTACTAAAGCGTGATAGTTAAGCATCTGCAGAGGTTGAGCAGGTGCCTCATGGCTCTGTTTTTCCATTTGTTTGTTTGTAGCAGGGCACTGGTTCTTGTCCTCCATCCCCTCTACAAACTGATGCTGGTGAAATATACTTCGTGGAGCTGGTTAAAGAAGATGGAACACTTGGATTCAGCGTGACTGTAAGACTTTCTAGGCAACTGGGAAAGCAATAAAATGATGACCATCCAGAGCCTGGGATGGCATTATCCTCTGACAATGTGCTCACTGTCCTTAAGTACACATTGAATGCAAGGCTTAAGTTGAGATTTCTGTGGGTAATTAGAATTCAGAGAGTTCTGTGGGAATCAGAGGAACTTGAGGTCGTGCTTTGTACAGATTCTAAGGAAGAACAGCAATAGAAGGGGCTGATGTGAGAGAAACTGGGTGAATTAGTCTGGCTCCAAGCTCAAGGTTGACAGTAAGGTAACGTCATGGACGGAAACCCAGGGTAAGTGCCATCCCGAGCAGGGCTGGAATAAACTTGTGCTTCATCCTCCAGGGCTCAAGACAAAGTTCCACCTTTGAGGTCTTCACCACACCTGACACTTTGCATTTGGCTTTTGAGTGCTACCTGGCAGATGTCTAAGAAGGGACATTCCCTATGTAACTAACCACCCAAGGGTATGGGAAATGGTGTCTACAAACGTGGTGGGCACAAATTCAGAGGTCCTTGTTTGGAAGGCCCTGTTTGTATTAGTGAACACTGACTATGACCCATTAGTTAAGACTGTGGGATAGGCCTGGAGTTCAGTGATAACATATTGGATTCAAGGAAATAGAATGGAAATTGCCAGCACTTAAGGAAGTGTCTCATAGGTAACCCAAGAGGTGAGCTAAGGGAGGGCGTGCTTTGTTTCCCTTGAGTGTCTACAGCAAAGAGCCTTGAATTGCTGAACCTCCAGCAGATGAGTTTTAACACCAGGAAATAAGGCTCATGAGTTCACAAGACTGAACAGGCTGGGACTAAGTATGGTCGGTTTATTCTTGGTTTGATAAAACAGTCTTATCACAAGACACCAAACACAGTACTTTTTCATCTAAAACACTTGCTAAATTTTAGATTATTCAGATATATGCAGATGCAGATGCCAAGAGGAGATTGTTGATTTCTTTTGACTAGTAAAAACACTAATTTTCTTTGGAGAATTTTCATTTCAAAAATAATTATTGAAATGTCTCACTTAAAAACCAAATGGCTGCTGAACAAATAAAAGACATTCAAACCCATGAAAAGCTATTGGAATAGGCAAGCAAGTTAAAGGGAAACTTTAGAATTTATAACTGTCAGCTTGGCCAAATATAGCTGTGATACAGAAAAAGGGTACTGTCACACTGAGCTGGTGGAAATGTGGATAATTACATGCACATTCACATTGGGATGCAAGCTGGCAGTATCTACTGTAATGAAAAAAGTGCACATATCCATGGGCCACAGACATAGAAATGTGGATCCCATTAAGTAAGGCTGTGCATGTGAAGGTGTTGGATGCTGTGTTGTTAACAGTGGCAAGTGCATTGAAGAGAATGAATACTGATCAGTTGAGAAAAGGTTGCGTGCACTCTGGCACACATGAAACCAAGCCAATGGCCCTGAGACAAAGGAGTCAGCACTAGCTCTGCCCACAGGGAAAGCCAGAAAACTGGCCATGAGCCTCTATTTTGTGCAACACATAACCTAGCTGAATTTGATTGGTCTGTGTTTGTTAATAAGACACGAAGACTACTAAAGAGTGTGAAATGAACTTAAACCTGTTTCTCTGGGAAGGGAGAACTGCATCGTCCATGTGCAAGTTCAGTTCACTTTTCTAAGCCAGCTGAGGACCTAGATAGGTAGAGGGCAAAAAGCCTGAAGTGGAGCAAGGAAGGCTATGTAGGCTGAGTTCACAGCAGCAAGCAGACCGTGGGTGGATCAGAGGCCCTTTCCTGGTTGTTGGCCACTTAAAGGTTTGTGTTAGCATTGCTAGAGGCGTAGTTTCTGAAGAGTCTTGAATCTGTTGCATAGACTTGCATTAACCCATAGTGTCATTCATTAATTAGCTTTCCACCTCTATAAAAAAACACCAGGAATATAATCAAATTACAAAGTGAAGAGGTTCGTTATGGCCTGTAGTTTTAGAGGTACCAATTCATGATTGGCAGGCTCTATTGCTTTGGGGCTGTGGTAGCTTATCATGGTAGAAGGATGGGTAGATAAAGCTGATCTCTCATGTCCAGGAAGTGAAAGAAGGAGGAAGAGTGGAGGCTCATAATACTTTTCAAGTGCTCATTCCTCTGATGTAAAGACTTCCCATGATGCTCCACCTGTTACAGATTCTACTACCTTCCAATAGCACCAGGCAGGAGTTAAGATTTAGCACTAGGCTTTTGAGGGGTATTCAAGATCCAGACTAAAACAGAGCCATTCAGTTGACTGACTTGGCTGTCCATTTTAAATTCTCTATGATCATATACATATGGAGAAAAGCAGAGAGAGACATATGAGCATACATTCATTGTCACTGTGCCATTAGCAGTGGGGTGGGAAGTACAGGCAAGGAAGGAGTAGATGACTGAACAAGAATGAGAAATACTGTTGATAAAATATCTGCCCATGTGTATGTCTAGCTAGGTAATGTAAATTGGAAGAAATAGGCAGCATAGGATCTTGATCTTTTAACGTGCAGGTACATGCTCTGCTGTCAAGTTAATAAAAAACAAGTATAGAGCAAGCCATGGTGCACATGTCTGTAACCCTATAATTTAGGAGACAGGAGAGGACTTAGGGCTACATAGAAAGACCCTGTCTCAAAAAAAAAATCAAGACAATTAGTTGTTTAAACTTATTTTCACTCCTGCTTTTGTATCCACAAACAAACATGCAAACATACCAGGTATACCAAACACAAGAACACAAGTCCTCGGTCCTTAAGGCTGGCTACAGAACACCTGCCATGTTCTGAGGCTTAGCTTGGCTTGATTTTTGTTTCTCAGCCAGTTTTGTAAGTGTAAAACTGTTACACAGTTTGGTCTGTGTAAGCTTGACCTTCCTGCTCACTGGGGAAGAGTTTGTCTGGGCTAACGCAGAAGGCTGTTGGAGTGGGATACATCACAGTTGGAAGAGGTGGGCTCCCCTTTGAGGGAGGTGGGAGGTACCCAAGAGGGGACTGATGGATTGAGTATTGCTTTGTATTTTTTAGGGTGGCATTAATACAAGTGTGCCTCATGGAGGGATCTATGTGAAATCTATCATTCCTGGAGGCCCAGCTGCCAAGGAAGGACAGATCCTACAGGGTGAGGGACCCATCATGCTGGGTATTGTGCTCTCTGTGGTTTTGGACCCTGGCTGAGAGGACCAACTCAGGCCTTCCCCATTTCAGCCCTAGAAACTTCTGTCTCCAGGACTGGTTTCTTTGCCTGGGAAAAGGAAGATTTCACCTGCTTCACCCTCCTGACAAGCTGGCCCTAGTCTAAAGTTCAGAATAAAAACTGGGTAGAAATTTTATGAGAAGCTTGCTGTTGGGAAAGAGTAGTTTTTAGAAAGACAGGGCTGTGACCCACTTTAGCATGGAGGACATTGTGAGCTGTGAGCTTTCTTTTCACCCTTCCCTAGAAAACAGCGCTGGCATTGGTGACTCCATTTTGGCAGGGGGACCTTGTGAGCTTTCTATTTACTCTCCCCTGGAAGACAGGCTTGGCTTGGGTGACCCCAGTTTAGCACAGGGACACCATGAGCTTTCTCTCTACCCTGAATCATTTCTCACTGCTCTAAAGGAATGGAGTGACTTTTATTTTCCCCTGAAACTGCCCCTAATTGAACCAAAAAGCTTATTTACTTCCTCTTGAATTCCAGTATTTCCAACATCAATTATTGTCTTCCTGACCTGTTTTTTTTTTCTTTCTTTCTTGAAATAGAAAACATCCTGGAGATATAAATACTATCCCAAAGCAAGTTGAAAATGTTTT
>NW_022196915.1:20200918-20211708 GCF_008632895.1 Mastomys coucha
TTTTCTAAACAGTTTCACAGAAAAACAGGAGGAAAGATAAGGGTGATGAGGCCTGGCTTGGCCGTACCATGAGCCAATAATAGACAGGCTTTCATGTCTTTGCTCTGTTGTGCACCCCAGGAACAGGCACAGGAGATCAGAGGGGCAGCTGATGCTCAGGCTCACACAGGCTCTTGCTGAGCCCAGGGTCACCTAGCAGCTCTGCTTCTTGACCTGTAGGCAGGACTCTTACAGAGGAGATCTTGCATCTCTGGGAGACCAGGAACATGGTTGGCATTCCTTTCCCAGGTGACCGACTACTGCAGGTGGATGGAGTGAATCTGTGTGGCCTTACACACAAGCAGGCAGTGCAGTGTCTCAAGGGTCCTGGGCAGGTGAGTACCCTATTACTAGGAACCTTTTCTTACTTCCAGAGCTTTCTAAAACAACCTTAGAAGTTACACTTGCCTCTAGACAGGAGTGAGGTAGCTAAGAAACAGAGTGGGACATTTTTAGTCTACCTTGCCCCCCCCTTTTTCACTCTTCCTCTTAACACTGTTTTTCTGTGAGAATGTGAAACCCAGGAGGTAGCAGACAGATGTTTCTAAAGTCGAAAACCTCACACCCTTTAAATAGCTCTGGAAAGCATATAGTTGTCTGCTTTGATTTAGGCCTCAGACAGCAGAACAGAACTGAGGGAGAACAGAGGCTCCTGCAGACTGGCACTGGCTGTACTCCTACCTGTGCCAATCCCATTGGACAGGGCATCCACCTGCACTCAGGCCCTTCTCTTTCACTCTTTGCCCACAGTGACCCCCATGTTACTGTCTGTCACTCCGTGATTACACCCATCAGGACCTGAGCTGGGTTGTTCGGGGTTTCTGCTCACTGTAGCGAGGTGTAGATTCAGGAGACTGAGGGCTAGAGATACTCACTGTGCTCCCAATCTATGTGGTGCCCACAGGGATCTGTCCTGTGCCTCACCCATGAGCTCTTTAATTGTTCCAGGATCCTGAGCCATGTATCTCCACAGCATTCTCTTGGTGACAGAGGAGTTAACAGGGAGAGAAAAGATTGTAATGGTCTTCTACCCAACTGTCAGGTCCAAGTGAAGTCTCTCTCTCCTCATATGCAGAGGATTCATAATTAATTAGCATTGTATGTTTATTACACCATCACCAGTGCACATGGTTAGAGAAAACACATCTGGATACTGTCACAATGGCAAATAGGAATGGCCAGTGTCGGGTTATGGGCCTAGCACTAAGTGACAATTGCAAAAGAAAGATGGAGTCAGGGTCAAATTTCCCAAAGGGAAGCTTGGCATTTCTAATACACTTCATGCTAAGGTCCAGTGACTGCCTTTAGAACCATTTTGGGCAATGAGAGCAATGATGCTGTGGGGAAGGAATAAGAAATCAAACAAGAAAGAAATGGAGGAGGGTCGATCAACCTAGGCCTGGAATGCGATTCCATGCTTTTAGGATTCAGGTGATTGGAGATACTGGGAGCTTTAAACTGGTCATTGCAAGTTCAGTTTTGTGTTAGACCAGTTCACTAGTAGCTAAGCTGGGAGTGGACCAATGAAATGGAAATGGGCCTGGAAGCTGGGTTAGAGCTTACTGCGTTGCCCCTTGCAGTGAGAGGGGGTGGAGAAGCTCTGAAAGAATTAGTTACTTTTGCTGGACAACTCATAAGCTTTAAACTAAACCATCACAGATGCAGAAGGAATAGAGATGGATGACCTCAAGTATTGCCCCTGAGAGGTTAATAGGAGGGTGACCTTATGTTCTGGAGTAGCATACACAAGAAGAAGGATATTTTAAGCAAAATGAGGATGGGGAGTGGAGAGTGAGGGAGGGAGGGGGAAGGCAAGCTTGCTACTGAATGTGCTGACAGAGGTACACACGTTACCTTCAGTGACACTTGTTTACTATTTGATCTGCCTATCTGTATCCCAGGAAGAGCTAGACTGGAGATTTGGATTTGAGGATGAAATAAGCAGCTTATCGGAGGCACTAGAAACTTAGGGAGCACCTGTAGTTGCCATGCGAAGAGTAAACTGAGTTTGTCTGCTCATCCTTGTAGGTGGCACGGCTGGTCTTAGAGAGAAGAGGCCCCAGGGCTTCACCACAGTGTTCTGCTGATGACAGGCTGGGAGATGTGCACATGGCTGTTTCCCTGGTAACAACCAGGCCTGGCAGACCTGCAAGCTGTGTCTCAGTGACAGATGGTGAGAGGAGAGAATGGAGTGTTACTATTGTCATATCATTCGATGCTGCTTTAGAATGTCAAGTCAAAGGGGAAAGGCAGGGAGGCTTCTGTAGGGTTAAGAATAATGCCAGCAGTGTGGCTCATGGTCATCATCCAAGCTGGTGGAAGATGTTCTCTGAAAAACAAACACACATAGTGCCCGAATGACTACCACCCAGAATTCTGCTCCCAGGCCTTGTGCAGTTTCCTGCTCACCTGCACATAAACATTTAGGGATGAAGTTGACATGAAGGGTCAGGTATTTTCAGATACAATAGGTTCCATATTCCGGCCAGGCACATGTAACAAAGCCATCCTAGGACTAATTAGGCAGACAGTGAGACAAGGCCATCAGGAACCTGGCCTTGTTAGTAGCATCATTTAAAAGGACAAAGCCATGACTAGCCCAGAGGGATCTCTTAATGGGTTGCCTCTCTGTACTTCTATGTCACTTTGTTTCCTGCTCCAAAAGACCTGTTTCCATAGAACATCATGGGTTGGAGCTTAGCCATATCCCACCCTTTCCTTAGGGAGTTTTATGGCCCTGCTACAGGAATGTGAGGCAGGTTGGATGCATGGTGGTGCCATCCCCCTTAAATCAATTCTGCCTGTTTCCACTTACCTCTTCTGTGTACTCCAAGTGGGGCATTTGAACAATGAGCTAAACACCGAGCAGCAGAGGCCAGTGTGGCAATGGCAGATGGGATGTGCCTATGCCATAGACCTCACCCTTGGCTTCAGCTGTTTTAAGTCTAGCTCCAGTGAAAAGTTGCAAGCCAAAGCTCTGCCACCCTGCTCACTGGCTGCCTTCGAAGTTAGTGAAGATAAGTCAGGAGAAGGTTGGAGGCTTCCTTTGGTCACCCTTTGGTTACCAGACTCCCTAGATGTGCAAGGCTCGGTCCATCTCTGGCATCCAGAAGTGATTAGTTGATGGTCAGTGTACATGGCTAAGCAAAATGGCAACTAGAACATTCTCCAGAGTGGAAAATCACTGTCCCCATGATCCATTTAGTAAAATTTCATGCTGCATATACTAAAACACCATTGAGATCCTACTTTGGAATCTAGATGTAGTAAGTTTTACTGGATGCTCCAACCAGATGGTGTATGTCTAAAGCCCCATCCTTACTTACAAATTTAGTTGTTTATATTTAAACATTTAGTACGGCAGTCAGTCATCATGTGTGCCTGGCTGTTGAACATTTAAAATGTGGCAATCCAAATGAATAGAATGCACAAAGGCGCAAAGGCATATTCTGTAAGAAGAATGAAGATGGCCTCTGTCATCTTTTGTGTTGATTCTTCTGTGTTGTTTGTGTGGTAGTAATTTAGACATCCCAACAGTCTAACATAGCATAATGAGGGTGTGAAAGTCACACTGCTCAAAAGAGACCATACTTTGAGCTTGAGTCGCTCATTGAGATGCTGGGTGGTAGTGGGATGTGGCTTAGTACCACAGTTGCCAGGGGAAACTGCAGTGGGCTGTGTTGCTAAGCTAGGTTGGTGGGAAGGTTAGGTTCATTCAATGCATTCTCAACACAGTCTTTCCATTTTGCCAGGATGTTCTCCCCTTGTAAGCAGAGGAGGAGCATCTGTATTGAGTAAAATGTGATACATAATTTAGCCTTACCCATTTCCTTTCACTTTTAAAGCACATAGCTACTTGAAAGCTTTGAAAGGACCTTTATGGTTTGTGTTTACAACTTAGGTTGTATCTGTGGGCAGCACTGACCTGTAATGTGTGTGTAATGGACTCCATCATGGAAGTTAGCACATGAAATACTCATCTCCACAGTGACTCACAGGTCAGGGCTGGCTAGTTGCAACACACTGAAGGGTCTGTTTTCATGAACTCTCATGTTACAGGTCCTAAGTTTGAAGTCAAACTGAAGAAGAAGAGCAGTGGTTTGGGATTCAGCTTCATACAGATGGAGAAAGGCAGCTGCATCCACATGAAGAGCGACCTTGTAAGGATTAAGAGGCTCTTTCCTGGGCAGCCAGCTGAAGAACACGGAGCCATTGCAGCTGGTGACATTATCCTGGCCGTGAATGGAAAGCCCATAGAAGGCCTCGCTTTCCAGGTACTCAGAGCCGTGGGGGTGGGGAAGTACAACTCTGATACTTGCAGATATAAGCCCTGTTTCTTTGAAGGCTAGCTCCACAGAGAATATTTTGGAATTTACAGCTGGATCTGGGCTTGGAGTCTATAGAAAGTGATTGACAGGATGTGCCCATATCTATTTTCTACTTGACCTTGAGTAGGTATTGCTTTTCATCATACCCCTTGGTGAACTGAACATGAAACCTTACTTATATGCTAGCTAATGGGTTCTCTTGAGTTCATTCTGGGAGGTTATATGAAGCTGGAGGGACTAAAAAGGGCTCCTTTCACTCTCCTTGACATTTGTGTGCTGAATTTATAGCTTTGCATGCATAGATAGCATACATAGACTATCTCACCTGTGGTCAAAAATATTCAGGGCCAGAGAGAGGACTCAGTCAGTAAGATCATGTTCTGTTTCGCAGAGGGTCTGAGTTTAGTTCTTAGCACTGTGTCCAGTAGCTCACAACTTCCTGTAACTCCAGCTTCAGGGGATCTGATCCTTCTTTCAATATCTATAGGCACCTGTACTCAATGTACATATTCACATACAGACACAGGCACACACAGAATAAAAAATAAAATGAAATATGAGAGTGAGGGTGGGAGAGAGAGAGAGACACACACACACACACACACACACACACACACAGAGAGAGAGAGAGAGAGAAAGAGAAAGGGAGAGAGAGAGAGAGAGAGAGAGAGAGAGAGAGAGAGAGAGAGAGAGAGAGAGAGAGAGAGAGGACAGAGACAGGGACAGAGACAGAGACAGATTGATTAGTAGTACAAAATCCCAAGGAAATATCTTTGTTAGTTGGGGTATTGGCAGAAAATAGTCATTTGAGGAGACTTTAGTAATGGTGTGGGCATGTTATTAGGAAGTTAGAGGTGAGTATCCTAATGTGGAGGATAGTTACCCACCTTTTTAAAGTCAAAGTAGGGTAGGAAGGAAAAGCTATTCAACTCTAGAGACAGAACAGGTACAAGGATTCACTGACATGATCTGAGGTCTTCACTGAGGGATGGAATCATCCTGTGATGACTCAACAGAGGAAGCCAGGAGCCAACACCAACCTCCCTCTTTTCCTTGTCCCTTCCTCCAGCCAGGTCCATGAGAAGACCTCCTGCAGCCCAAATAGAGTATGTCAGAGCAGGCTAGTCAAAGGTGGAAAGTAGGAAAGTAGGTGGAAAGTGTGGGATGGGTAGGCTGTGGAGGTCCCAGAACTGCATGGGTTTATAGATGTTTATGTGATCCAAGTGCAGATTTCTTAGCGCCTCTGCTGGGGAACTCCATGAGGGGCTATAGACAAATGAGAGAGGC
Source organism: Mastomys coucha (assembly GCF_008632895.1). Lineage (NCBI taxonomy): Eukaryota > Metazoa > Chordata > Mammalia > Rodentia > Muridae > Mastomys > Mastomys coucha. Next base: position 20,206,573 of record NW_022196915.1, read on the forward strand.
AGATGAGGAGACATCTGTGCATCCTCAGAGGTCATGATGGATGGGAAAGACAGGAAAACCACAGAGGCTGCAGAGGATGAATCACAGAAAGGAAAGCCCAGGCTTTTGTGTACATTATTCAAATGCCTGGAAGAAGGGTTGTGAGCTTTCTGCCACTGTGACAACATGCCTGAGAAAACTGACTTTAAAAAGGGATATTTGTTTTGGCTCATAGAGTCAGGGGTGTCAGCCAGTGATCGTTTGGTTCTACTGTCTATGGGGCTGTGGTGAAGCCAACTTTATGGTGGGAAGTGTGTGGCAAAGTGAAGCTTCTTTGCTCATGGCAGCTGGGATGGAGAGAGAGACATACAGAGAGACAGACAGAGACAGAGATATAAGGAGACAGAGAAACCCAATATCTCTTTCAAGGGTACAGCCCAGTAACCCAACTATATAGTTTCTACTTCCTATAGATCCCATTACCTCCAACAACTCCATGACTTGGGGACCCTTTGTCACACGAGCCTTTGGAGGACATTTCACATGTAAACTTGGAGAAGACAATCAGTAGCAGACCCGAGCAGTTGAGTGGACATTGTGGAGCGGTTGGGTCAGAGGGTCTCAAAGAGGCATGATGATGCCTCTTGTGGGACATTTGGTGGATCCTGAGACAATTGTGATTGTCACAACTGATACACTTTAGCTGTCACTTTAGACTAGAGATATGCTGAACATCCTTTAACATAAAAAAATTACCTCAACAAAAAATTACCTAGCCCAGAAGGCAGCTGGGTGGGAGGTTGAAAGATCCCAGTGTGGATAGGAAATGGGAATACAAAGTCACCTTGTGCCCTCTGGCAGTGAGAGAGTGGTTTGTATTGTGGAAGCTCAAGTTGTGTTGCAAAGATGAGCAGGTGGAGAAAGTAGTTGTGAAAGACAGTGGCAGGCAAATGCAAGTTCTATGAGCTGTGTGGTTGGGGTGAACAGGGAGGTCACTCAGCAAGAGAAGAGTTTTGGAAGGATTACCCTTGGGCAATGTAGAAGGAAGCAGGCAGGGTCCTGAGAGAAGGCAAGAAGCAGAGATGAGATCACTGCAGTTCCATAGGGAGCATCCCTAGGGACTCAGCCTCCTTAGGAAGAGATCCCCCAAGGCCTCTGTTGCATCACTTCTGTGAGATCTCAAGATGCTGTTCCTGGCTCTTGGCTCCTGGGAGTTTGGGGAGTTAAGCTTACAGCATTGCTTTCCCAAGTTCTCTGGAGCCAAACAATAGGTCACAAGGCAGCAGACCCCCGTGAGGCAACTCCAGATATGACTGTGGCTGCTTTTCTTGCAGGAAGTGCTCCATTTATTGCGTGGGGCTCCAGAGGAAGTGACGCTCCTCCTGTGCCGACCCCCTCCAGGGATACTGCCTGAGATGGAGCCAGGATGGCAGGTGAGAAGGACCCATCCTTATTTCTCCTCACTAGTCCTTCCGGTCATCCACTTTTTAGTTGGATGGCCCTGAGATGCCCATCACTACTTTTAGGGGGCATAATAATAGTCCTTGTCATGGGGGCAGAAAAAAATCTGTTCCCCAAATCTTAGTGCACCCATTTCCCTCCCTATTCCCATTGTGATTATCATTGGGGACTCCTTGTAGATCTGTAGAAAATGGTTAGAGTCTGGTCATACAAGCTCTAGGCTGTGCCCTTTGGCCTCCTGAGCACATAACCAAGGCAAAGAACTTCCTGCAGGAGTTTCCACACTGAGGAATAAAATGTATACCCACCCAATCCCCTGAAAAAAGTGTGACTGGCGCAGAGATCAGAGACATTGGGACCCTTTGTCTGTATGCTTATATTAGTCTGGTTCTCCAAAGAAATAGAGCAAAGAAGAGAGATAATAGATGAATGGATGGGTGGATGGACAGACAGACATATATATATAAAAACAGACAGTCAGACAGACAGATGGAACACTCATCGTAAGGAATTGACATACATAATTCTGGGGCTTGCCAGTGTAAATTCTACAAGGCCAATCAGCAGGTTTGACCTGCCTAGGAGATCTGGGAAGAAGTTCAGACTGTGGTCCAGAGAGGAGCAGGTGGGAGGGGACAGTTTGAGAGGTTGCAGCTCATGGACACAGGTTCTATGTGGTGAGCTTTGTGGTGTAGGTAGGATGGTGGCCTGGAGGTAAATTTCCCTTTTTCTGACTGAAAGCTAGTCTACTCTCTAAGACTTCTGATGATTGGATAAGGCTCCCCATAGCCTGGAGTATACTTGCTTTGCTTAAAGGCAAACCACACCTAAAAAATACACGTATAGTGGTATCAATGGTGCTGTTTAACCAAATATCTGGGTACTCCTGCCTAATAAAGTTGACACATGGAATGGTCTGTCACATGTTGGAAGTTTCCTATTGAGTATCTGGGAAATTGACTCTTTGACAGAGATTTGAGGACAGAGAACCTTATGTCCCTGACCCACAGGAACATCACCCATGTGGGTTAGAGAACTATCCTCAGCAGAAGAGGAGATCAGTGTACAGCCATAACAGGGATCTCAGCTAATTCCACAGGGAGCTCTGGAGCTGAGATGGTCTCTGGAACCTGTCCAGAATAGCACACCCACATTATAATGTGCACTGGACCAAGAGACAAATCTGAACTTTGATGGAAACATCTCTTGAGCTGATTGCAGTGCCTGGTTGGTGGGAAAGCATATCTGTGAGCTACAGCTGCTTTTCCAGGGCACATGGAAAAGAAGCAATAGTTTCTGGTACCATGGAAAATGGAGGTGCTTTTAGGAACTCAGTAAAGAGTTCTACGGGGTAGTTGTTTGTGGATAATAAGTATGAGATTCAGCCTAGGAAAAACCAAAACCAAAACCAAAACCAAAACCAAAACCAAACCAAAAAACCAAAATGAGTTTGGAAGTTGCTAGTATATAGACTTACATAAAGGTATGAAATGGTTGAGTCCACCATCTCAGCTGGGAACATGAAAAGCCCAGCACTGGGAGGTCTGGTATAGAGAGCTGAGGCTGAGGAAAAGGGGCAAGGGAAGAGGTGGAACCTGGAAGCAGTGGGCATCTTGCACAGAGTATGAGAGAGGGTACCACTAAATAGGATGTACCAGTTTGAATATGGTGGCTGAAAGCTAGAGAGAGAAAAGGTCAAAGAAGTACCTTGTGGCTTTAGGAAGAGATAATTTACTAGAGACACTTCCCTCAGAGTTCGCCATGAAGCAGATAAAGGAGCAGATGGCTGGTAGGCTAACGGTGAATGGGATGAGGGTACAGGCTGACCAGGAAGACTTCTGTGAGTGATGAAGGACTCTTTTTTTGAAAAATATTTATTTATTGTCTTAGGATTTTACTGCTGTGAACAAACACCATGACCAAGACAAGTCTTATAAAGGACAACATTTAATTAGGGCTGGCTGCAGATTCAAAGGTTCAGTCCATTATCATCAAGGTGGGAACATGGCAGCATCCAGGCAGGCATGGTGCAGGAGGAGCTGAGAGTTCTACATCTTCATCTGAAGGCTCCTAGCAGAATACCGGCTTCCAGGGAGCTGGTATGAGGGTCTTCAAGCCCACAACCACAGTGACACACCTACTCCAACAGGGCTACACCTTCTAATAGTGCCACTCCCTGGGTCAAGCACATATAAACTATCACTTTTATTTATTTATGTGAGTACACTCTTACTCTCTTCAGATACACCAGAAAGGGACATTGGATCCTATTACAGATGGTTGGGAGCCACCATGTGGTTGCTGGGAATTCAACTCTGGACCTCTGGAAGAGCAGTCAGTGCTTTTAACCACTGAGCCATCTCTGCAGCCCCAAGGGAGGGCTCTTAACTAATGTGTTGTTCTTGCTGTCAAGTGGTGATCACAGCTGTAGAAGTGGGAGAAAGTTGTCGGGTGCTTGAGAATGATGGAAGATCATCTACAGGAAAAAGACCTGGTGCAGAGAAAGGTTATCAAGAAGCCTCCAATGAGTAAGTGATGTCATCTAGGTGACATCTATAGGCACACCTCTGGCATTCAGAAGACCAGAGGCTCTGCAGCAGGTGGGAAGACCACACAGTCTCACAGGGAACCCGAAGGAACTTGTAGCAGGTGCAAGGCACAGAGGTGGAAGCTAGCTGAGAGGCATGACAGGAGAAAGCTGGGGACCTTTTTGTAAGAGGTTAACATTGGGGTGGAGAGAGGCTGAGTCAAAGGGCAAGTGAGGATGTTGCTGTTGGGGATAACAAAAGGCACTGGTGATCATAGGCTGGAAGCTTTGAGGAGTGGCACCTGTAGAGAATGTCTGAGGCAGACTGAGAACAGGGGCTTGATGAAGACTTGGGAGCTCTCCCAAGAGTGAAAAGGTGAAACTGTTCTGTCTCCATTTTTAAAAGTCTCATCCATTTTAGATTTTGATTTTTATTATGCCCTTTATAATAGACACAATCTATCAGTGGGTGAGCGGTTTGATTTATAATTTAAGTGTGAATCTGTGTGGGTGTTCCTTTCTCTTGGTGGGAGGAGGGTTTGCTGTCACAAAGGCTCATCCAAGGGAGGATCCTTGGTGGTGGATGGGAAGCTTTCTCTGTTCAAGTGAGACCAAGGTTGGGACTTCAACCTTTTGCTTTTTTGCTTCGTGAAGGAAGGGAGTTGGTTGTTGAGTAGAAATGCTGGCCTAATTTTCAGGAAAGTGTAAAATCCTAACTTCCATACATTTATAAAGATTAGCACGTGTGTAACCTGTTCAAAAAGGGAACCAGGTAGATGTTAAAACTGATTAAAATGGTTCAAAAGAGATATCAAAGGCTAGCATGTTCGCTTCTGGAGTTGTAAAACATTTCTACTGTTATCAGCGAGGCTGGGGTCAGACTAGAATGCCCTGCTATATAAACAGTGTAGAGTCTTCCAGTGAGACATGATTGTTTTGCTACAAAAAAATAGTAGCCTCACACTTTAAAAAGTCACAATAGGTCATTAAAACCAGAAGCTAAATGGCTATAGGGGTGCAAGCAGCAGATGTCATGTCTAGAGAAGTGTTGAGGGGCCCAGGAAGGAGCCTTGTGCTAGGAGTCCAGAGAACTCTCTGACGACATGGAAAAGAGGGATTTTTATTTGTTGTTCTCTCTCTCTCTCTCTCTCTCTCTCTCTCTCTCTCTC
>NW_022196915.1:20211718-20248563 GCF_008632895.1 Mastomys coucha
TCTCTCTCTCTCTCTCTCTCTCTCTCTCTCTCTCTCTCTCTCTCTCTCTCTCTCTCTCTTGAAAATAGATTCTGCTTTCATATAATATACCCCGATTATAGTTTCCCCTCCTACTCCTACTCCCAGTTTCTCCCACTTTCTCTTCCCTCTGGAACCACTCCTTTTCTGTGTCTCATTAGAAAAGAACAGGCTTCTAAGAGATAACGATCAAACATGACAAAATAAAATATAGTAAGATGAAGCAAAGTTGTACATGGTAGCCCATCATGAGGAAAAGAGTTCCAAGAACAAGTACAAGAGTCGGGGACCCACTCATTCTCACAGGCATAAGTGCTGTTAAAAGCAACCTAAGCTAATAGTTATAATATATACTTAGAGCACCTGGTATAGACCCATGTTAGCCCTGTGCTTGCTGCTTTGGTTGCTCATATATGCCTTGTTTAGTTGATTCTGAGGGCCTTGTTCTAGTGTTCATACCCTCTGGCTCTCACAGTCTTTCTGCCTACTCTTCTGCAGGATTCCCTGAGCTCTGAGGAGGAGAGTTTGATGCAGACCTCCAGGTTAGACTCCCCCCTGCTTAATATCTGGCTGAGTGTTTCTGAATCTGTTCCTATCTCCTGCCAGAGGAAGCCTCTCTGATGATGACTGCATGAGGCACTGATCTCTAAGTATAGCAGACTATCATCAGGAATAGTTTTATTGATTGATTGATTCACTTACTTTTACATGAGTCCTGTTGGGTTTTACCCTAGATCTTTGGGCTGTCTAGTCTCTGGTTCTTGGTTACCAAAGCACTGCCATGGAGTGAACTTCAGGTCAAATCAAACATTAGCTAGCTCCTCCCATATCGCTTGTGCCACCATTGTCCTAATATGTTTTGCAGGTAGGGCAGATTGTTGGTCAATGATTTTATGACTGAGTTGGAGTCCATATTTTCCTTTTGGTAGCCTGCAGAGTACCTTCCTACACTGAAGAGGCTAGAATGTAGGGTGAGAATTCTGTGTAAGCCCTAGTTCAACTTCTCCAATGAGTTGTGTGGTTCCTTGGTAATGGGGCCCACTGTCAGTTTTTAGAGAGTGGTTTTTTGTTTGTTTGTTTGTTTTGTTTTTTGTTTTTTTGTCTTAGCAACAGAGGTAATTTAGAGATTTCTCTGAGATCCACTTAATCAATATCCCAACTGAATGCACCTACCATTGGAAGCCTTGCCTGGCTACAAGAGATGACCAGCTGAGACTCTGTATCCCCTTCCCCATTTCTAGGATTCCTCATTAGGATCTTAGATTCATTAGGATTGTAGATTCCAGGAAGTTTCCATGCACTAGGTTCCCCCTTCTACCAAGTTCTCCCCTCTAGTTCTAGCTGTCTCTCATTGCATTTCTCCTTCTACCCTATCTCCCCTCACCTGCTCCTTACCCCCTTCCTGTCCTCCCATAAAGTCTATTATATTTCCCCCTCCCAGGGAGATTCCTGTATCCCTCCTGGAACCTTCCTCTTTACCTAATTTCTCTAGGTCTATGGATTTTATCTTGGCTATCATTTACTTAACATCTAATATCCCCTTATAAGTGAGTGCATACTACTTTAGCGTGTAGTTTCCACTACCTTGCTTTTAAGCTCTGGGCAGACTATGCTACTAGCCCCGCCCTGGTTCCCTTATATCCTCAGATGAAAGACACACACACACACACACACACACACACACACACAAACACACACACACACAAGCTTATTTTTAATATGCTTTTTAGCTCAATGACTGGATATTTCTGAGCCCCCCTTGGCTAACATACCGTTATCTTCATTCCCAGCTCAGTACCCTAAACCTGGCCTCAGCTTAGTTAGGTTTCTAGTCTCCTTCCTCCCTGCTATCCCAGGCCCAGTGAGGGGAGTGGCCCATGAGCACCTCACCAGAGATCTCAGATGGCTGATGCCTCTTTCTTCTTCTGAAGCATGGCAAATCTCTTTCCTCCTGCATCTTTTATCCTGCCTGCAGGAAACTGGAAGTTCTACCTCTTCCATCCAGCCATTGGCTTCTAGCATCTTTATTGAACTATCAAGAACCAATTGGGAATAGGACCTTCAGCATTCAGAGCATCAGAGTCACCCCCTACATACCATATTTATCTTTCTGGGTCTGGGTTACCTTACTTAGGATGTTTTTTTCTAGTTCCATCCATTTACCTACAAATTTAATAATGTTATTTTTTTTAATTTCTGAGTAATACTCTATTATGTGAATGTACCACATTTCCTTCAATCTTTATTCTTTTGAGGGGCAACTGGTTGTTTCTGGTTTCTGACTATTATAAATAAAGCCACAATGAACATAGATGAGCAAGTGTCCTTGTGGTAGGATGAAACATCCTTTGGTTAGATACACAAGAGTGGTATATCTGGGTCTTGAGGTAAATCGATTTCAAACTTTCTGAGGAATCACCATTGATTTCCATAGTGCTGTACAAGTTTGCACTCACCAGCAATGGAGAAGTGTTCCCTTTGCTCCATCTCCTCACCAGCATGAACTGTCACCCGTGTTGTTGATATTAGCTAATTGGATAGGTGTAAGATGGAATTACAGAGTCATTTTGATTTGCACAGTTCCTTGATGGCTAAGGATGTTGAACATTTCTTTGAGTGTTTTCAGCCATTTGAGGTTGCTCTATTGTGAACTCTCTGTTTAGATATAGTCCCCATTTTTTAATTGGATATTTTGGTTTTGGAATATCTAGTTTCTTGAGTTCTTTATATATTTTGAATATCAGCCCTCTGTCAGATGTGGAGTTGGTGAAAATCTTTTCCCAATCTGTAAACTGCCTCTGATAGTGTCCTTTGTCTTTTTGGTTTCATGAGATCCCATTTATCAATTGTTGATAGTAGTACCTGCACTATTGCTATTCTGTTCAGAAAGTCATGTCCTATGTCAATGCATTCAAGGATATCCCCCAATTTCTCTTCTATCAGGTTCAGTGTATCTGCTTTTATTTTGAGGTCTTTGATCCATTTGGACTTGAGTTTTGTGCAGAATGATAGAAGCTTATCTATGTGCATTCTTCTACATGCTAACATCGAGTTTGACCAGCACCATTTGGTGACGGTACTGTTTTTTTTCCAGTGTATATTTCTGGCCTCTTTACCAAAAATCAGGTATCCTATTATGTGGTTTTTATTATTATAACTCCTCTGTAGCATAGCTTGAAGTCAGGGATGATGATATATCCAACATTTCTTTTACTGTTCAGGATTGTTTTAACTATCCTGTTTTGTTTTGTTTTGTTTTTTCCCTGTATGAAGTTGAGATTTTCCTTTCAAGGTCTATAAAGAATTGTGTTGGAATTTTGATAATAATTGCATTAAATTTTAAATTGCTTTGGTAGAATGACCAGATTTTATTATGTTAATCCTACCTATTAATGAGTATGGGAGATCATTCTATCTTCTGATATCTTCTACAATTTCTTTCTTCAAAGACTTGAAGTTTTTATTTGCTTGGTTAGAAATACCCATAATATATTATCTGAGGCTGTTATAAAAGATGTTTCCCTGATTTCTTTCTGAGTTTGTTTGTTATTAGTATATAGGGAAGGTTTTTGTAATGTAATTTTGTATCCAGCTACTTTGATGAAAGTGTTTATCAGCTGTAGGAGTTCCCTGGCAAAATTTTTAGGGACACTTATATATACTATCATATCTTCTGCAAATAAAGATACTTTGACTTCTTCCTTTCCAATTTGTACTCCCTTGATCTCCTTCAATTGGATTATTGCTCTAGCTAGGACTTCAAAAACTATATTGAATAGATAGATAGATAGATAGATAGATAGATAGATAGATAGATAGATAGATAGATAGATAGATATGAAAACTTTGTTGACTATTGGTTCTCTATAAGCTGTTTTTATTATGCGTAGGTATGTTCCTTGTATCCCTAGTCTTTCCAGGACTTTTATCATGTAGAGTTGTTGGATTTTGCCAGAGACCTTTGACAAGAGGTCAATGATTATTTTTCTTTTATTTTGTTTACATAGTGGATTGCATTTACTGATTTTTGTATATTAAACTATCCCTGCATCTCTGGGATGAAGACTACTTGATCAAAATGGATGATCTTTTTGATGTGTTCTTGTATTTGGTTTGCAAGGATTTTGTTGAGTAATTTTGCATCTATGTTTACAAGGGAAATTTGTCTGTAATTCTCTTTGTGTTTTTTTATGTGGTTTAGATATCAGGGTGACTGTAGCCTCATAAAATGAATTTAGCAATGTTTCTTCTATTTAAGGAATATTGTTATTAGCTCTTCTTTAAAAGTCTGGTAGAATTCTGCACTAAAATCATCTGGCCCCTGGACTTTTTTGCGGGACAGGGGGCATTGGGAGACTTTTACTGACTGCTTCTATTTCCTTAGGAGTTATAGGTCTATTTAAATTGTTTATCTTCTCTTAATTTAAGATGTTGGTAAGTGGCATCTATTGGAAAAAGTATCTATTTCTTTTAGATTTTTCCAATTTTGAGAAGTACAAATTTTTGAAGCAAGATGTAATGATTCTTTAAATTTCCTTGGTGTCCCCTTTTCATTTCTGATTTTGTTAATTTGAACATTCTCTTTGCCTTTTAATTAGGTTGAGTAAGGGTTTGTCTGTCTTGTTGATTTTTGAAAAGAACCAACTCTTTGTTTCATTTATTCTTTGTAATGTTTTCTTTTTTCTATTTTATTGATTTCAATCCCAGTTTTGATTATTTCTTGCCATCTACTCCTCTTGTGTATGATTACTTCTTTCTGTCTTAGAGCTTTCAGGTGTGTTGTTTATTTGCAAATATGAAATCTATTTTTTTTGATGTGCCATGAATGTTCTTAGCAGTATCTTCATTATGTCTCATAAGTTTGAGTATGCTGTATATTAATTTTAATTGAATTTTAGGAAGTCATTAATTTCTTTTTGTCTTGATCCATTTTTTCATTTAGTAGAGAGTTGTTCAGTTTCATGAGTTTGTAAGTTTTTTGTTGTTTCTGTTATTGTTGATACCCAGCTTAATCTGTGGTCATCTGATATGATATAGGTAATTATTTTAATTTTCTTGTGTATGTTGGTACATGTATTTTTGTTTAACTACATGGTAGGTTTTGGAGAAAGTTCCATAAGGTGCAGAGAATGAATATTCTTTTGTGTTTGGGTAAAATGTTCTGTAAGTTTCTGTTAGGTCCATTTGGTTGTAGTGTCTGTTAGCTCCAGGGTTTCTCTGTCTAGTTTTTGTCTGAATGACCTGTCCATTGGTGAGATAGGATACTGAAGTCTCCCACTATTATTGTGGGAGGGACAATATGTGATTTAAGCTGTAATAGTGTTTCTTTTACAAACTATGTGCTCTTGTTTTTTGGGGGGTGTAGACGTTAAATTGAAATGTCATCTTGGTAGATTTTTTTCCTTTGATGAGTATGTAGTATTCTTCTCTATCTTTTTTGACTAGTTTTGGTTTGAAATCTGTGTAGTTAGATATTAAAATGGCTACACCAGCTTCCTACTTAGGTCTATTTGCTTGGAATATTTTTTCTAACCTTTTACCCTATGGTGAGTTTGTTGGATACAGCAAAAGAATGGGTCCTGTTTTTTGCATCCATTCTGTTAGTCCTTGTCTTTTGTTAAGGAATTGAGACTATTTATATTGAGAGATATCAATGACCAGTGACTTTTGATTCTTGTTATTTTGTTCTTGGTGGTGGTGGTGGTGGTGGTGTATATGTGAATGTGTTTTCCTTCTTTTCATTTTGTTGGTGTGAAATTATTTATTCCCCATGTTTTTATGGGTTTAGTTAACATCCTTAGGTGAGAAGTTTTCCTTCTAGCACCTTTTATATGGCTGGATTTGTAGATAGATATTGTTTATATTTGATTCTATTATGCAATATCTTATTTTCCCCATTGATGGTATTTTTCTTTTCTTTCTTTTCCCCCCTTCCCTTTCCTCTCCTCTCTTCTCCTCTCTTCTTCTCTCCTCTCCTCTCCTCTCCTCTCTTCTCCTCTCCTCTCCTCTCCTCTCCTCTTCTCTTCTCTTCCTTTCTACTCCTGCTCTCATTTTGTTTAATTTGCTAACACAGCCATTCTCCCTCATTCATTAAAGATGACCCATAGCAGATACCTGAAAGTTTGGGCAATTCTGAACCCTCTGTGTGCTCCCCCCCCCTATTCCTGGTGGCATTGCTGGATTAACTCTACAGAACTCCTCTGGCTTCCATATTTCTTCTTTATATCACTTTCTTGCATTTGGAGCCATTAGTAACTAAAATGAACACATGAACTGCTGATGCAGGCCAAGAGAGCTAGTATGATAATGTACAGGTAGTATATACAGCATGGAAACACCAGGCACAAGGGGTGACCCATGTGCTAGGCAGGATGCTGCTTGAGAATTTGTCATGCTACTCAGAACAACATTTCAGCTTTAAAGGATGGATTCATTATGATTTGAATTTTTCATTTAATACTTTCAGAGTCCAGTAAGAGAAATCATAAAGAATGAAATGATGGGTTAGAGAAACTACTATGTATTGTTTTTTTCATTAAAAATCAGAGCTCACATTCTCACTACCACTGCCCTCAAACTAAGGTACTTAAAAGGTAAGGCGGAGTATGCTGCCCAGGGAACAGGGACAGGATCTTGGACCCTGACAGGAGAGACACTGATTGCAACATCTATCTCTTTATAGCTCAGACTTAAAAGCAGCTGGAAAATCTTCTGATTTCTTTTAAAAAATTTAATTTTAAAACATATATGTCTGTGTGTGTGTGTGTGTGTCTGCCTGTGGATATGTGCCCATGAGTGCAGGTCTCTACACAGCTCAGCAAAGGGCATCAGACACTCTTAGATCTGGAGCTACAGGTGATTGAGAGCTGCCTGATGTAGATGCTGAGAGTCAAATTCTGGTCCTCTGCAAGAGTAGTATTTATTGTTACCCACTGTGCCATCTCTTCAGCCCAAACCTTTTTATTTCTTAAACCTTTTTTAGAGTTTCTTCAGTGTGTGAGACAGTGTTTTAACCATTCACATTTCCTCAATAGACCCCTGAACTATCAGGAGACCATAGACTCACCATGGCAACCTGTGCTGGATCAGAGCAGAGCCCCAGCCTGGATCAAGAGGACAACTGGAGGGGTAGTACCTCTCTGGATACAGGAGAAGGTCTGAGTCCCAGGCTAGAGTCTTCCTACAGGGCTGTCAGACAAGTGAAGGGAGATGGAGACAAAGAGAGGCCCTGGGCCAGGTCCTTGATGCGTCCTATGGAGTCTCATCCTCACTTGTGCAAACTCCACCCAGAACCAGAGACACCAGCACTGGCCACCTCTTTGGAAAAGGATATGAGACAAAACTGCTATTCTGTGTGTGATATCAGGAGACTGGGAAGGTAAGATGTGCCATGCTTACAGCCAGCCACTTTGTAAACTGTGTGCACTGCATTGCCAGCTGCTTACCATCAAGTAATCATTTACCATAGAGAGGCTTATTGTGCCCAGCCCTGTTTTAGGCTTTTGAGAGGAGTAAGAAACAATAGAAGCCTGTGGTTGGAGTTGCTACAACCTTCCCTGTGACCTTTGGGGAAAAGCAAACTCCAACCAGGTGACAATCATCCCCGATATGTCCTCCAGACTACTGATGGCAGACCTCGTGTTCTCTCCCACTATGCAGTGTGTGTTCTGCACCCCATGACCTCTTCAGTTGCTGTGGTACAAAGGGAGACCTTGTGCATATCCTCATTCCTACTGATGACATAAAACTTTGTTATCAACACTACCTGAAAGCATATAAGCATATTTCCATCTTCAAAACTAGAGTGAAGCTAGGGTAATGACTATTTTTTATTTAGTCTGTAGTTCAGTGCCTACACTGAATTTCTAGTTGTAATACCTATTCTCATTTTTAAAATGCTTTTCAACAATATATATATATATATATACCTTGAAATGCGTTAGGAGCAGGGGTGGGGGGAGAAGGAGAAATTCAGAGGGGACAAGGTATGTTTCTGATGCTTGGCATTTGTTAACTTAATGTATGCACATGAACAGGGTAACAACCAGGAATAATAATTTGTGTTTGAAGCTGTTGGGATTCAATGACTCTTTCCTGATCACTGTAACAGAGTGACAAGAACAGACTTATGGGGACCAACAGGTGGCACAATGTGCTTAACCCTCTGTGCCAATGGGTTCTCTACTTGTGTGTCTGACCAACCCCAGATTAAAAATATTAGAAAATGCATTTCTACTGCACATATATGGGTGTTTGGGCTATTGTTTTCTAAGCAATATAGCCTAACAACTATCTTTAAACCATTCTCATTGTATTGTTATTATAAGTGATCTAGAAATGAGTTGATATTTACAATAGAAGGTCTGTAGCTGATACAAAGCATACCTTTTATATAGGGTGCTCCAGCATCTGGGGATTCTGGTATCTGGAGAGGGTACCAGAACCCATCTCAGACAGATAGTAAAAGACCACTGTATGGAGACAGGATGTTACAGCTGGGCTCTGGGAGAACTGTTGCAAATAGGGGCCAGGATTATTGTACCTAAAGGTATTTCCAGATATGATTTTTTAAAGAATGCTGTACAAACCAAACAAAACCCAACTGCTTTGCAACATAGAAAAAGCATGGGAAAGCATATCCATTCCTAATTCTCATTATCTAGTCAATGTTCCTTACAATGTTACAGTTACAGTTCCTTACAATAATTACAGTTCCTAACAATGGAATCTTGGGCATCATGTGATGTGCTTGATGAAGTAATAAAGGGAAGAATTTAGAGATTCACCCAAGGCCAGCCTTTAGTATGCTCCTGTGGGACACATTAGAATTCTCCTTCTCTAAAGGCATAATGCCATTTGCTTAGATTTCTAAAGGTTTTAAAAACATGATTGTATGTATATGTGTGTGTGTGTGTGTGTGTGTGTGTGTCTACGATTGTGTTGAATGTAAATACTCTGGAGAATGTGTAGAAATCACAAGAACCCTCAGGAGAGTTAGTTCTTTCCCTGCACTCAAACTCAGGCCATCATGTTCGGCAGCAAGCCCTCTCACCTGCTGAACCATCTCGGCATCCCTAGATATCTAAAAGTTTTATAATCAGGAAGTTTAAAAAGGGACCGTTGGCTGGGGAGTTAAAAGTATTTCTTGGTTTAAGTGCAAGTCTAGTTAGATCTAGATTTACATGATGGCTTAAACTCCTCAATAGTTAATAATTTTTTTTTTAACTTTTAATTAGCACAGGCCATCTGTGCTTCATTCATAATATCACATCATAGCAGGTTTCATAAAAAAAATGGTCAACTCTAAGCTCATCCTCCACACAGGAGCACACATCCTGCAGGAAGGGCTCCCTGATTATTTCCAGGGTACATAACTCGCTGCTACATGAGTAGCCATTTCTCACCGCACCCCTGTTGGTCAGACAACACTCCCTTATGTTGTGGTGAAATTTACCTTTTTGTATTTTTTACTTGCAAATTCTAACTACATTTCCTTTCATCTTATTATTATTCACTTTTAGAAGATACTATTTTATTTATTCTTTGAAATTTTCATTTTGATTGTATTCATCCTCCCCCAACTCCTCAGATCCTCCTGAAGTGCCCTCCTTACCCATACAACTTCATCCCTTACCTCTTCAACAACAAACAACCCCAAAACTACGGAGTCTAGTTTGTGTTGGCTGGCTGACTACTCCTGGGTGTGTGACTGGCCCTGGATTGTGATCAATACACCAAGAGATATTCCATTAAAGAAAACTGACTTTCCCCAACCTAGCAGCAACTAAATGCCAATAGCTTTTTGGCAAGGATAGAACATTTTTATAAGAGAATCATTATATTTTGATGTTTGTTTGTTTTTCTGAATCAGATTGTTTGGCTTCGTTGCAAGGGTATACCATATACCCCAAACCTGTCATTCTTGGAAGGTGTTCCTCTTTTGAGGGTCACTTAGAGTCCTTCAGGTTTGTCCAAAACATTCTAGTGAGGCTTTTGATCCTCAGTTGCTGTGGTTACCACTTTTTACTTTACTTTTTTTTTTCTTCACATTTTTGGTTCCATGGCCCATGTGACCACAGGCAACCACACTCTGTGCTGTTCCCTCTGGGCCCGCATGCCCCTTTGCTCTTGATTACATGATGTTCCTGGGAATAGCAACGTTCTCCCCCACAGACCCATGTTTCCTGGTTTCTCTTTTGCCTCATTTTCTTCTTTCATTTAAGAATGCTTCTCCTCTCTGAAAGGACACAAAACATGGCTGCCCCTCTTCCACAGGCCAGTCATAAGCTCAGTTAATGCACTCAGGGTGACCTTATCTGAAAAAATAAAAGCGTAGTGTGTACCAGGAATCATTAAAGGAAGGGTTCCCAACTTGTGAGTAGGGTCCCAGTTACTATTCAAAAGTGCTACTGAGGTTCTCTATGGACTCCTTAGGAGCACCTGCAGGTCTCAGGTGGCTGTTCCAGACAAACCGGCCCTTTGATTCTGGCCTCACTGGGTCACACACTCTGTAGTTAGGACAAAGGCACAAACTGTGGAGCCCGTAGTTTACAGTCAATGCTACCACTTGCTAGTGTTTGGGCCTGGAGAGTTGTCTTCCCTCCGTTGAGGGCTTCCCAGTTGTAAATGAACACCACAATTCCCAGGCTGTTGTGCAAGTCAGAAGAAGCAGGACAGTTCAGTGCCTGGTACACAGTAGGAACTCAGCACTACAATGCATTCTTACTCTTTCTTGGGCAGTTTCTTGTGAAAGGACAAGTCTCATCGATTGAAATTCCCAGGAAGCTGCCAGAACTTACTATCTGCCAGGTGGCTCCTTCTTAACACCAGAGAGCTGCCAGCACTAAGCAAACACACATTAGATTTCCTTTCCTTGTTCTCATTTATATCCTATAGCCAGAGACTATAACACTCTCATGTATTCCAGCTCATAATACATTGTCCTGGAAAGATTGGATTGCCTACCTATGGCTGAAGATACATTTCTAAAAAAGGCTGCTTGCTAAAACTTGGACATAAGGTGAAAATCACATCAAGTTTCATTATGTTTGGGGATCACTACAGGATGTCCAACATCGTATGTTCTTTTGTTGTAGGAGTAGATCACTTTCTCTTTGGCTAAGTCTCACATCAAAGCTAGAGGTATTCCTTGAAAGTGGGGAGGGGGCCCCATGGAGAAGGTGCAGCTTAGTCAGCCAGGCAGCTCCACTGGCCCACAGGCAGCTGTGTTCTGCACTCTCAGAGCCTCCTGTGTGTCTGCCCGTGCGGTGTGTCTGCTGGCTTTTCTTGTTTTGTGTTATAATGAAAGACCCCTGTGGGGAAGACCCCCACTCAAATCTCAGGAGGACGTGCACCCAAGGAATCACGAGAGACTGTGTTGATGTAATTACAAGAGGTAGTTTTAATTTCGGGGTGCTCCGGGCCGGCACCACACCTATCTCATGCAGGAGATAGTGGAGTCGACCAAGAGGCTCAAAAGTTAGGGGTTTATATTGGGAAAAGGTCTGGGGGAACAAAGGAATCAGTGTGGGTATACATGATTGGTTAGTTCAAATATTAATTATATTACGTGCAGAACAGAGTGGAAAATTCCTAAGGTTGGTGTTAATCTGAGTCAACAGAGCATCTGACGTTAAACCATATCTGCCCAGACATGTAGTTTATGTTTTTTTGACCTGCTAGTTCTCAGGATGTCTAATAGACTGCTTGCTCATTCCCAGGCCTATGTGGGCCAGCTTGTGATGGATTCTTAGGCCCATAACTTTTCTTCCTAGTCAGCACAGGTCCAAAGCTTTAATTTTTCCTTTCAATAACTCCTTGGTGTTCCCTCACTATGCTTATAAGAAAACATAATTTATATACAATTTGATTATGTTTATTAAAAATTTAAATAAATTTCCCTCCCAAATACTTGAAAATTTCTAAATTGTTTTATAGCCACAGTAGAATCATTTATTTTTGTACATAAGCATGCATATATTCACATGAAATGAATTTTTATGCACATATTATAGTTATCTTTCAGGAATGAAAATAATGCCTCTTCACAGGAAACACTCAGGCTGAGGTACATACTGTCGGCTGTCTGTGGGTTTGCAGCTTTAGGGTATTCTAGAGTTGGTTTTTAAGTGAAAGATCCATTACGGGGAAAGGGGAGCAAGGCTGGAAGCGGGTAACAACTAACTCACTGATCTGGTGTAGGGGAAGAGGCTGAGAAATGAGGACCCATGCACTTGGTTAAAACGACAACAACTAAATCTCTGTCTTTTGCTCTTAGATTTTCCTTCTCATCTTCTCTAACCAGATTAACAACAGACATTTTCTGAGTGCCTCTCTGCATGTCTGCCGTGCTGCACAGAACACTCCACTGTCTGCAGGACTGCTCTTTCTCATCCAAGGCATGCGTGACTATCTTGGATCCTCCCTGGAAAGCTGAACCTTTCTCTTGCATCTGCGTGTGCATCGCCAGATAATGAGTCTCACTGGTCCTCTGCCTCCTGGGTCCTTCTTTTGACATGGGGAATAAATGTCACTCCATCTGGCTGCCTCTCTAAACACACACGTTTTATCAGTGCTTAGAAAAGAACCTGGTATTTGCACGAAGTGCTTTGAAGGCTGTTTCTCCTCTCCTTGGGCTCTTTTCCTCTAATCTGTCTGCCAAAATAGTTCAGACCATCAGAGTCATAAAAACAGCATTACACGAATGGAAACTTTACCCTGTGCCAGGAGTTCTGGAAAGCATATGACGTATAGCAATCATTTAATTTAAACATTCTAACAATACTACCAATTGCTCTAGTTCTCACTGTTTCAGATAAGAAGATTAGGATCACAGAGAAGAACAAACCTATCCAGAATCTCAGTGTAAAACGCAGGCCCTAGAACTGATCGCAGCTTGTAGCTTTGTCTGCAGGCCTGTGCTCTCTAGGAGCTCTGCCATGGGCTCCTAGGAATAATACACATAGTTGCCTCTGCTTGCTACCCACACTATACTATTTCTGAGCTGTTCTTGTTTTCATTAGCTTGGGAGTCTCACCAGTTCAGGGACCATATTATATTTGCTGTTTGCATCCTGGTACCAAGGGCATCCTTTGGCAGGAGCTGTTTGAACCTGGCTGGGTCTTAGATGATGAACCAGGATGAGGGCCCTGAGATGCAAGGAGAAGATGGGCCAGGAATTTTGATGCAGGCCGGAAGACACATGGGTTTCTGTTTTCCAGTCTTGAATTGGACAGGGATGATGCTGATGGTGCCACATGCTTCCTACCTGAAAGCTCTTCTCTCACCTTGAACTATGAAGAATACCTGACGCTCACCTCCGCATCCGCAGGCCAGCTGCCCTGTGAAGATTGTCTGGAGGCAGATTCAGAGACTATTCCTCTGCCTCAGTTCTGTTCTCTGGGTGCTCTCCTGAAGTCTTCACTTCCAGAAGGATCCCAAGGAAGCGAGAGTGACTGGGAGGACCTAGATGAGCCTGAGGATCGGGATGAGGTGCTCAGGTGGGTATCATACTCAGTGTGAGATGTGGGCTGGAGGGATGGCCCTTGGGTATCATCTGCGAACCATTTCTTCTGAGTGCTTACTGTGGTTCCCTTTCCATAATGACTACCTTACCAATCAGGGGCTGTTTCCTATGGTACATCCAAGGCTTCTCTAGGGCTCTACAGTGACTAAAACATAGAGGTAGAATTCAAGCCTCTGTCTCCCTGCTCCTAGGCCCACATGCTAAATGCACCCTCTGCTGACTCCAGTACATAGGCAGACACACCTTCTCTCCTCAGGCTTAGCTCTTAGGGGATCAGCATGTCAAGGACTAATTTCAGTTTTGTCTGCACCCCCCCTGCTCCTGGGCTGCATGTCCTTCAGAGAATACTCCAGGCATCATGCTCCTGGATGCTTCTTGTAGAGCCAAGGTGGTGTATAGACATCAGAGCATCAGGCATGGCAGCACAAAGACAGGTAATCAGAAAAGCAAGGGCATCCTCAGCTACATAGAAAGTCAGAGGCCAGCCTGGGCTACATGAGATCCTATCTAAATGAAATAAAATAATAAAATAAAAACAAAAACTACTAATGCAAGGGCCCCTTCCATTAAGGCTGAGGGCAGAACTTGCACCAAAGAATACAGAGAGTAAATACATCATAAACAAAAAAAAACAAACCAAACAAAACAAAACAAAAAAAACAGTGCAGAATATTCAAGAAACTTTCCTTGATAATTTCTTCCTATTTCCAAGATATTACCAAGAGCTACCAGGCATTTATTTTGGAAGAGTCTGTCCTAGTTAAAAGAAAATGTTTACTTTGGTCCTATTGTGTCCCAGCCTGGAATGCCTTTCCCTGGCTGTGTAAAAGGATGTTTAGCCATCACAAATGCCTGAACTGGAGCCTCAAAGGACAATAGCAGGCAAGCAGAGAAGGAGATGGGCATTTGAAAATTGAGTATGATGCTAAAAATCTCATTCTAATCTGAAATAGACAACCTGTTACTAGGTGGATTCTGAAGCTTTGAAGGCAGTTCACATACATTTCTAGGGAATCAGACATCCCAACATGGATTGAAGACACACATGAGTTTGCAGAACTGTGAAACCACCGGGGAGAGGCTTATGTATGGAGAATGCTCATCTAATTGAGTTCAGTGGGGCCAGAGTGTTGAAAGAAGGCTGAACAATCTGTGGGTACCCACAGGGGCCCAGGTAAGGACCCCAAGTTTCAGTGCATATGAAATACTCTGAGATTTCTACTGGGATTCCCAATCACCAGCTCCCTCTAGAGAGAGTGGCAAGAAGAGGGCATTTCAGTGGGAGGTGTGGGGAGACCATGCTATTTAAGGTCCCAGTCTACCATGTCAGGATAGCTCCTCTGAGCTAAGCGCAAAATGGACTCCCTTTTCTGACAGCTTCCTCTTCTCTTCCTGTCCTTATCTGGGGAACTCCACCACTCCACCCTCTATCTGAGAAAAGTCACATATTCTTTGATAAAGCTACAAGTTCAACTTCCTCTTTCGTAATAAGAACTTGCCCACCTCTGATTCCTGGAATGCACTTCCATGCAAATGAGGCATTCCCAGTACTTAAGCTTCAGCCAATGATTTAAATTCACTCTGAAACCTTCTTCCCACTCTCCAAGTTTCACCCCGAATAAAGTGTATGCACACAAGCTGTTTTACTGAATATCATCTAAGAGAGCAGAAACACTAAAATTCTCTGAGAAGACCACTCCCCACCTTCACTCCCCCACTCTTTCTCCCCTCCCCATCCTTTTTAGCAAGTATCTTTCTTTTGTGAAGAAAAAAAAAAAAACAACGACAACCCCTGCCCCACTCCAGACCACCACGAACAGTAACAATAAAATCACCAACCCACAGTCAAGGGGGATTATAAGAAAAGGATTGAATTATGATATTTAGAGAAGTTTTTGTCCAAACAATGAGCTACCTATTAAAAGCTGCTTACTCTTTTAGGTGGACACACTCAGTGAGACAGTCTCCTAAGACAGAACCCTGAGGGTTTCTGCATGGGCATCCTTTTGGTGGAAGAGCCCTCAGCTGATTTTCATACAGAAAAAGTACCTGCTTGCTGTGCTACCCTGAAAGAAGCATCTTCGAGACAATGGGATGGGATGGAACTTCCGGGCTAGTTACTAAGTGCTAACTTCTAAGACTTGGTGCCTGTTACATCATTAATAGCCACAATTTTCTCTTCAGTTCTGAAGTTTAAGTCAAGCAAATCTTTTTGTGTGTATGGAGTGGGCTTCTCCTCATGAAATAAATTGAGAACTAATTTCTTTAAGTAAGATAAGCTGGAGTAGAGAAAGTATCTGGCTGCTACACTGGTGCACCATTTTCCAAGATAGATGCCACATTCTGGTTTAACTGTAGAGTCCTCATTGGTCAAAGAGCTCTGTGGTTATCCAGGTGTCTCGGTATTCTGGAAAACATCTGGCAAGGGCTTGACTCAAAGGTCACAGGGGAAATATCTTTCTGTATTGATTTTTCTATGTCCTTCCTTTAGCTCCAAATAGTCATGTGGTTTTATTTTTTAAGTGATTTTCCCTCTTTTGATCCTAAAGCCTGATTCTTATCATATAGAAAGTGAAGTGCAGTAGAGATAACATTACTTGATGTTGATATGTAGCTGCCACCATTAAAAAAAAAAAAAAAGAAAACTAGTAGAATTAACACACACATGGAAGGAATAGACCTGTTGGGCCATAGTGTAAGTCATTAGTATGACCCTGTATAGTGGAGACCACATAGCGGAGACAAGGTCTCACATCAGAGAAATGGGGACAACCTAATAATGTAATAAGCATGTGCTTGTTATAGATCATGTGTTACTATATAGGTTTTTTTTCTGCTGCTTATGGAAAGGAAATTTCCAGCAACATGAGTAGCCCTTGTTTCAGACTGATATAGCTCCACATGCTGCTGCATAGTTTTATAGGTTTTGGGTTTGGAGAATTAATTAACTATGCAACAAAATGATTAAATATTAACATTTATCAATCTATTGAACTCTGGTTGTTTCTTCCATACTCGGACAAGAAATGGGGAGATGCACAACCAAATAAACAGTCTTCGTCCCTGTAGGACAGGGCCCCTGCTATTCAGGTACATATGTCCAAGCTGAGCCATTTTTCATGAAAACCTGTTAACTTGTCTTTAAGGTTTGGTTGTAGCTTTCGATTGCTGTGTGTCAGAGGCAGTATGAGAGCAGTAAGCCCTGGCACTCTTCACCCATCTGCATACTTCTCTATACAGAAGACTTATAGACCTGACTATGCTTGAGGTCCAGAACCCACTCACTGGCCTTATCCTTAGAGGTCCTGAGTCACTGGAGCTGGATGATGCCCAGAGGGACCTACACGCAGGCGATTGTTTATGTGCCCAGATTTGAGGACAAATTTACCCAGATTTATCTTGCCCCTCTCATCCTTGCCAAAAAGTATTTTCCAGGCTCTCATACATATAAGGAAATTGATGAAATATATGCATATTCAGCCCTCAGTACAATGTAAAGTGGGCTAACTCATTCAGTGTGGTAAGGATAACAAAGTCTCCCCAAATTATTCTGTATGTCTACTGCAGTTCCTATCATAGTCCTGGCATGATAATTTTATTGTGTAATCAATTTTGTTATATGTCCATAATACAATTCTCTGAAGAAACTATATTCTGATATTTATATTAAAGTACAGGCTTTAGAATAGATAAAGTCTCTTTTAAAAGGAGAATAAAGTGGGAGAAGCCACTGTACCCAAAGTTAATGTTTGCTATATAGCTATGTAGATATACACAGATCCATGAGACAGAATGTTAGAGACCAGAAATAGATTCACAAGCATATTCTCCATGGATTTTTTTGACAGAAATACAGAAGGAATTCAATAGAGAAAGAATAATTTTTAGTACAAGTATGGAGATGGCAATGAACATACTCTAAACTTCACATTTATATAAAACAAATCATGGACTTAAATGTAACTCCAAAAGGGTAAAAGTTTTAAAAAAGGAAAATATTCCTTGAGACCTAGGACTTCATCGAAAGATCTTGTATTTAATGATCCATAAAAGAAAACGTTGAAACATTTGCCCTGTAAGGACTGTGGTGAAAGGATTGAAAATGGACCTCAACAGGAGAGAAGGGAACTGAAGCTCCAGCAAGGAGCTAGTGCCTAGGATATAAAAAGAACTGTCAAGACTCAACAGTAAAAATGAAATCCTAACAGAAAATTGACGTGTTATTAGTAGACATTTCTCTGCAGATGCTAGACAGATACATATAAACAATGAAAATATGCTGAATTCCATGAGCCACCAAGGGGTTATAAACTAAAGTTATAATATACACATGTATCTGCATGGTAACATAAAGTCAGACACACAATACTCAAAGCTAGTGAGGATGTAGAAAAAACTGCACTGCCTCTATATTGCTGCTAAGACTGTAAGTTGGGACCCCTAATCCAGGAGCCCCTTGAAAACATCCTAGAAAACTAAACATGTAACAACCACAGGACCCAGAAATTGCACACTAGACTTTATCCCAGAGAAATTAAAGTTTACATTTATATAGTTATTCATTATAGCTTTATTGGTAATAGCACCATATCAGAAAAAAAAAGCCTGTCTTTTAACAAATAAATGGCCAAACAAAGAGTGATAACTCATATAAAAATGATGGGCCATCAACACACAAAACCAGGTGGAGGGAGCTCCAAAGACTTAATGCTGAGTAAGACAAAGACAGTCCGAGTCTGATACCATTTGGAAAAGATTCTTAAAATGACAACATCCCAGCAAAGGGAGATATATAAGGAGGATGGAGAGGACAGTGGGAGGGCATGTGTTAAAAGCTGGCAATAGGGGATCATCCCCATAATGATGGAACTATCCTGTAATATTGATTGTGGTAATATAGTGAATGTGTGCATCTCTGTGATGAGAAAATTATATGGCATTTAGCACACATGAGTGAGCGATTACCACACTGGGTGGAGGCCATCTGCAATGAAGTTGAATGTGGTGATTTCCCGCAGAGAGATCCCTGGGGAACCAATGAGTGTCTTTTAGTCAGCTCAAAGACTTGCTGGACAATTGCAGAGGTGCTAAAACCTGAGTCTGGTGGGTAGGGCATGCGTGTAAAGCTGGGGAGAAAGGAGAAGACTACAGAGTTTCCTTTCCCCCCAGGTAGAAATCCAGAATGGGTCCTAGCAATTAGTAAGCCAGAGTGAGCCTTACTCTGAAATGGGACTGTTCTGGGCACTCCACATTGTGGACCAGCCCCAGATGTTAGAGGCAAGAGCCCAGTGAAAAAAGACACTCAAACAAGTTTGAATGACACTGGAAAAATACAAAGAAGTTGTACTCTGTTAAGTTGAAAGAATAAGAGACAATAAATTGGCAACATCTGTATCCCCTCTACAAAGCACAAGGTTTGGCTCTGACCAGTAGTAACACAGAACCGAAAGCCCTGAGTCCAGCGTGTCTGTCAGAACCTGGCAGTGTGCATTTAGCTTTCTGCTGTTCAAATAGTTTATAGTTAATATGTAGAACTGGATGTGGATATGCAAGAGTTTGTGGCAGGCCCTCATGCGGCTCTCTCCAGGTAAAGCCTATGGTTTCTCTCCTTGAGCTTCCACTTGCAGAGCAATGGGTGCATTAAAGCTGTAGATGGGTTAGTCGTCACCTAATGGAACCATCATTTTATATTTATGGGGTATCTGCCATCTGCTAGGCTCAGGGACTAGGCATCCAGAAATTCATGGCGAGGTAGGTGCATGTCCTTCTGTTCTTTAAATAAAGTGGTTTTCAGTCTCCGCTGGGACTTTTATTGGGATTAGACTTCGCTCAATTTATTTTTATAGAGTCTTTTATGGCAAGTGTCTCAAAGCCGGGCAGGAAGAAAGCAGCACACAGAGAGGCCACACAGCTTCTTTTAAGCTCATGGTTCTCATCAACTCATATTTAGTTCTGGCTGTGAAGAATTCCATCCCAAAATAAACTGAGCAGCCAAGCAGAGGCTTGCACCAGGGGTGCTGTGGATGGTAAATGTCACTCAAGGGATTATTCTGTTTCTGTCACAGTGTTTCTCTTTTCCCATTTCTTCTTCTTTGATAGATTCCCACACTAGCCTGCCTTGAGTCTCATTCTTATTCCCTCCCTCGCTCCCTCTTCTTTCTCTCTCTTTCTCCCCCCTCCCTCCCTCCTCCCTCCCTCTCACCTCCCCTCTCTCTCTCTTTCTCACACACACACACACACACACACACACACACACACACACACACTGTGGTGGTTTGAATATGTTTGGCCTAGGGAATGACACTATTAGTATTTATGGCCTTGTTGGTGGAAGTGTGTCATGGTGGGTGTGGGCTTTAAGATCCTCATCCTAACTGCCTGGAAGCCAGTCTTCTGCTAGTAGCCTTGAGATGAAGATGTAGAACTCTCAGCTCCTTCTGTATCAAGTCTGCCATGTTCACGCCTTGATGATAATCAAGCCAGTCCCTATAAGCCAGTCCCAATTAAATGTTGTCCTTTATAAGAGTTGCTTGGTTATGGTGTTTGTTCACAGCAGCAAAACCCTAACTAAAACACATTCTTTCCAACACATCCAAGCTTAGGCAGTGAAGGATTGGAAAACAGAAACCTGGTGATAATGTAATAGAACAAGGGGCCATGTTCCAGCTCAGGAAGCAGCAGAACTTAGCAGCTTTGGCCATGGGGCTCTGGCTTTAGAGTCAAAAATAGGGACTACTGGGAGTATTGATGCTGGTTAGCTCCAATTAAGAAATTAGCTGTGATTAAGAAGAGGCCAGCATCACTGAGATGAAATCTGGGAAGTGTTTTCTGAGAATACAAAGAAGCTGTTTTCCAGAGATAAGCAAGAGTGTACCTCTTGCTGCAGCTGGACTTGATAATGTGTAAGAATCACCCAGGAGGTACTGGTTTTGAAGGTATGAAGGGGTCATGAAGAGCAGCTGAGGCTTGGCACTGTGAGAGGCCAGGGAAGGCCAATGGTGAAGGTGCAGCCTCAGTTGTAGTTGATGACCCAGGACTGAAGAGGTCATGCAAAGAAGTGGTGGCTTGGCATCATGAACAGTGCCTATGAAAGGCTATTGGTGAAGCCTGGTTGCAGTGGAAGATCCCAGTGTATTGGAGATGCCAGTACCATAAGATTATCATCAAGAATAGCAGGGGCAGTGGAGTGGAGTTAACCAGAGCCTAGAGTTCTACAGAGGGCAGAGCTGAAGATGTGACCTAAGCCCTTTGGAGGAGCCCAGAAGATCATGTGTGGATCCCAGACATTGGAACAAGAAGCTGTAAATTGAAGATGACTTGGAGATCCCAAGATATTAAAGATACCAGAGCTCTGAGATACCTGCCAAGGAAAGCTTCCAACAGGGAGTGGAACCAGTCCAGGAGAAAGAAGTTTGTTGTAGTCAACAAAGATGCAAAAGGAGTTGGAGATCTGAAGACTTCCTTGAAATCAGACATGTAGATACAGAGTTTAGAATTTGCCCAACTGGTTTTCTGTCTTGCTTTGGAAATGATTGGATGAATCTTAGAAGAGACTTTGAATTTTTAACATTGTTGAGATTTCTATAGACTATGTGAACTTTGGAAGTTGCTCTAAATATATTTTGCATCATGTTATATTTAGATATGCCCCCCATAGACTCATATGTTTGAACAAGTCTTGGGGGCCAGGGAATAGAATGCGATGGTTTGAATATGCTTGGCTCAGGAAGTTGCACTATTTGGAGGTGTAGCCTTGTTAGAATATGTATGGCCTTGTTAGAGGAAATGTGTCACTGTGGGTGTGGGCTTTAAGACACTCATCCTAGCTGCCTGGAAGCCAGTCTTCTGTTTATATTCTGAGCAAAATGTAGAATTCTCAGCTCCTCCTGCACCATGCTTGCCTGGGTGCTTCATGCTCCCACCTTGATGATAATGGACTGAACCTCTGAACCTGTAAGCCAGCCTCAATCACATATTGTCCTTATAAGAGTTGCCTTGGTCATGGTGTCTGTTCACAGCTCTAAAACCCTTATTAAGACACTTTGTAGATTACAGAGATCCCTCATTATTCACAGTTTTGATTTTTTAAAGTTTTAGTTACCTGTGATCAACTGTGGTCCAAAAATGTCTAATGGAAAATTTTTCCAAATAATTTATAATTTATAAGTTTAGCATTAAAATTCTCGGTATGGTAAAAGCCCAACCTCTTCTAGTACATATGGCCGAACCATGAATAAATCAATCAACTGTACCCATGCAGCGCATGCTACCCACACATTGGTCAATCAGTGCCCTTCTTGGTTTTCTGAGAGATTTTCATGATATCTCAGTACTTGGTTCTAATAGCTCTCATTTAATAATGATTACAGAATGCAAGAGTAGGATGGTGTAATGGTTTTATTGCAATAAATTATTTAAAATTTCTACTTTATTATAAATGTTGTTAAGCATATCTTACTGTGTTTTCTTCATAAATTAAGCTTCTTAGTGTTTATGGATATATAGCAAGAAGAGTATATATGGGTATGGTACCATCTGTGGTTTCAGGAATCTACAGGAGCTCTTGAAAAGTATTCTCATGGGTGGAGTCTACTGTACTCAGCCTCAGGTGTTTTCTTATAGCATCAAAAGTAATAGGATGGTGGGATCTGAGGAACAGCAGGTCTAGGACCATCAGATACACTTTTCTGCCAAGTTGAATAGAGATGTGGAAGAATGGAATCGGAAGCCAAAGGTAAGACCTGGGCTAGTGGTCTGGAGAGCAGGATCGGGCCTGCACTGTGGAGCAAGGGGTTGGGGATGTGGTGGGAAGCCCTGTGAGGTTAAGTTCTGGGTCAATGAGAAGAGGAACCTTGGTAACCAGGTTTTCAGCCTATGTTTTGGGATCACTATCCTATGAGGGCATCCAGCTCTAATTTCTGTAGGACCAAGGGGAGACAGCAGTGCGTTTGTGGTTAGACAGAAGCAGAAAAGGAAGATAGGGGTGGAAGCACAGAGGAACTGTGGCTTAATGCTTCTGTCCCTTGTAATAACCAAGATCCATAATGGTGTCTCCTTTGAAACACTGAGACAAAAGTTGGGATGTTTCTTGATGTGACCTGTTCTCTGGGAACAAAGGGATGACCTTGCCTTTGCTTATGGTCACACCAGTAAGATGGTACATGCTACTTACAGTTGGTGAAGCACAAGGTTTAGAAAGGTTACCAATGAAGAGAGGCTATCTCCCACCCCTGAAGCCCGGAACAGGAAACACACTGCTCCATCCCTAAACAAAGGGTAGCTCTTGCTATTAAGATACATAGCAGCTCAAATGTGTGGCTTTCTTCTTGGACAAACATGAAACGTTGGGGTCAGTGCAGCATATACATCTTGTCATAATTTCAAGGGAACTGGACTAAATGGATAGAGTTATTCTTGTCAAGACAAGTTATTCAAGCTTCATACTTTCAGGCAATGTCTACATCATGTTCTTGTACTCTGGCCACTCTAGCTGAAACTGTCTCAAACGATGCGATCAATTGACTCCCTATTCTGGCAAAGACTAGGGACTCCTTTTCTATTAATCTGTCTGCGTTGCTCTGGCCTTAAAATATAAAAGGAGGGGGTTCCCCATCTCACTCTCTTGGGATTACTGCTCTCACAACAGTTGCCTTTATGAGCCTGGACTGGGAGGGAAATGCACAGGTTGCAGGAAACTTAAATGCCGGACTCACAGTGGGCGCTGAAGTTCCTCGGAAGACCAGCAGGGGGAAGCACTGCCCTCTCTGACTAGGCCTACACTGGCTCAGGATAGGACAGTAGTGCGCAGGCTCGTGGCAGTCTCCAGGATTGGACACATCGAGGCTCTGGCGCGAACCTCCTATGAGGCGGTTGGTCCCAAGGCCAACAGGCCCAGGTGAGGAGAGGTGGGCCGGGTCAGGGGGTGCTGATGCGTGACGGGGAGCCCTTCCTCTGGCTCTCAGGGAGAAGGGGCTATGGGTGCGCGGAGGCCTCGAGCACAGGCTGGACTCCAAGGCTCCCTGTGGCCTGTGGAGTGAGCCTGACCATGGGGGCGGGAGGGCCTAGCCTCAGGGTGACCTGTGTCGGGTGACAGGTGTGAGCCTGCCAACCCTGGTGTGTGGTAGAGTCCTGCTGAGATGCGTGCTTCTGATAGGATTGGTTATAAGCTGCTCTGGGCTTTGATGACCCAGAGGTTTGGAGACCAAGGGTGCTATGGACACTAAGCCAGGGAGGGTTGGTTGGGGTGTCTAGGGAGAAAATCAACCAACCAGTACCTGTTAGGGAAAGTATACCATCGGCACGTGTTCTAGAAGCTAGGTGTACAAGAACGAAATGAGCAAGCCCCCCCCCCTCCTGCGCCCCATATTCCAAGAGAGTGGTAACAAGTCAAGGTTGAATCAAAATCAGGCAGAGCTGGGTGAGAGGAGGAGTGTTTCCCTGTTAGAAGTGGGTTTTGATGTTGAGTTTGAGATGCCTGTTTGTATAGCACACAAGAAATGTACTTGGAAAGAACTTTACAGTGAATGTTGCACCTACCATGTTGTTTTTTTCATATTCACCTGTCCCAATCCATCTGTCACCAAGTAGGTTTACTTTCGTTGTAACAAAGACGTTAACATCAGTCACCTAGTAGATTTTAAAACTGAGATCAACTTTAACTTGAAGTCAAACAGACTAGTGTGACTTCGGTTCTAAAGCCAGGGGGGATGTTAGGGCTAGGGTTCACATTTTGGAACTGGATGGGATTGAGAGTTCCATAAAGAAGAGTGGAGCATCAGATGAGTAAGGGGAAAACTGGTGGTAACTCGTAGTGGATGCTACCGTGTAAGATGTTTGTGAAGCCCGCTGACACAAGATAGTTTCAGGCCAGCCTGGTCTAGCCTGCCTCAAAACGACCTCGAACTAAAAACCAAGGCCAAATGGAAATGAAATTCACCCCTAAAAGTTTTTGACAACCGGGAAAATTTTAATCATTTTAAACACAGCTTTAGTGTGTAAGAAAGAGAGGCCTTTTGGTCAAATTGATTTTTTTTTTTTTAAATAGGAGAAACTGGAATTTGTCCATATGCTAATGTAATTGAGATCATAGGAAGGGAGAAAGGATACAGATAAGAGGGGGACTTAGCCTGAGGGAGTCCTTGAAAATCTGTTAGGAGAGTT
The DNA here is from genome assembly GCF_008632895.1 of Mastomys coucha. Lineage (NCBI taxonomy): Eukaryota > Metazoa > Chordata > Mammalia > Rodentia > Muridae > Mastomys > Mastomys coucha. The sequence goes on from NW_022196915.1 coordinate 20,236,422, forward strand.
GTAGCTGGCTAAATTCTACCCAATTATGTGATAGAAGGGAAACAGACTCAGATCAGAGGAAGACCTGTGTGTCAGGAGTGAGGCTGGTGTGGGATAGGAAAAAACACTGTTGGAGGAGAACTCAGTGACATAGTCCTTCTGAGAGCTGGGAAAGGAAACAGAAAATGGAATTGAATTGCTGCAGTGTTAGGCACCTGTTTGTAACCAAGGATTTGTGAGACCAGCCAGGGTCATTTTATGGTTTGTTTGTTTGTTTCCTGTCATGTAATCAACCTTGGGAAGGCTTTACAAAGATTAAATGAATTAGATTCATGAAAAGCATCAGTCATTGCCAGGCATATTATATTATAATCTCTCTTTGGCATTATATTATTATAAACTCATTTTGCTTGCTTTTTCTGTTTATACAAATGTGCCTAAGAGAAGGGAGAGGATCTTACCAATGGAGAGGATCTTTGGCACATTCTTCAGTCAAACCGGGTTTCCCTGAAGTTTAGGCATCTGTCTTTAGGCATCTGCTTCCTGTTTCTATTGTATTTATGAAGCTATTTATGAAGCTCTGTAATTCTGGCCGCTTGTGTTGGGATCTATCACCCTGGGTGGGTTGGGAGTTCAGTACAATACAATTACTAAGATTTTGTGAAAAGTATTTTAATTGCTATATTTCATATTGGACCTAATTTACCCACAGTTACAAAATGTACAGCTCCAATATTACCAGGTGAAAACAAATCAGTTTAATAGACTATTTATTGCTCCTTGACCACTTGGGCAGTATTAAGATATAATCATGGCTGATATTGTTTCTAGTTTTTGTGGTAGACTTTATCTGTATTTTTTCCCAACTGCTTGGCCATAATAACACTTGTACAACTTCAGTGGAATACTTAAAAACATTTGACCCCAAGGCCAGATGAGCTGTGTCCTAAACTGCCTTATTATTTGACTGTGAGCAGATCATTCAACTACTGTGTTTCTTTTTTAAAAATTTATGATGTGGAAACAATAGTAGTTGCCTGATAAGGTTATTGTAAGGATCAAAGGAGTTAATGTGATGACTTCATAGAAGTATTTTTACTCGTTGATTATTTCCATTAAAATCATCTAGCCATTGTGTTTTCTTAGAGTTCAGGCACTGTATTGTTTCTTCTCCCTTGGGGCTTGCTTTTTCCAAAACCCTTCTGGTTGTATTGTCTGTATGAGGAAAATAAATGGATTTCAGTTTGCTTATAGTGCAAAAAATAACTTACATTTCCTCTGGACTTACAAACCTCACCAGTGGGGTACCTTTCATTAGTGCTGGTATTGCCTGCCACAGAAAGCTTGGGGTCTGAGTCCATTTTGGGGGGAGGGGGTATCCTAAACTGGCAGACCACTGAAGATAATTGGTTACAAAGATCAGTAGATCTACATGGCAATGCTGGGTCCAGTACATGGTAAATGATGTAGGCTATTTGGCTGTACATAAGAGACCCAAAACCAAAATCTGTAAGAGGGTTATTATATACTGTATACTGTGTGTTGTATAAAGAGGATAACAAATGGAAAGCACTTGTTTCTGATCGAAAGCAACTGGACAGGCTTGGAATTTGGGGCGAGTGGAAATTCCAAATGACCTTTGCTCATAGACAGTGATAAAGTAAATGCACACTTCAAAGTAGTGACCCAGTCAGTCTGGAGTGGGAGCTGTATGAACATCTGCAGGATGAAATGCTCCATTTTCACAGGTTCAGAATCAGTAAGTTGTAAGGTTCTGGGATCCATCAATTTTTAAAGAATTCCATGAGTGACTTAAATATGCAGTTCGTTTGGGATCTCATTAGTGCAAAGCAGTGATTTTCAGCCCTGACTGGGTTTCATAATCACTTTTCAGTCAAACTACCAACATTCTGGTACTATACCTAGGGATTCAGATTTAATTGGCTAGGGTGGCTCGGGTAGGGTCTGGACATTGGTGCTTTTAAAATGTTCTCTGGTTGATTCCCCTGTGCCTCTAGGTTTGAAGATCACTGCCATAATCAGCCATATTCTCTTCCATACAAGGAATTTTAAAAATAGGCATAACTTCAGGTGGCATGGTATAGGAAGGGGAAAAATAGCACTTCTGAACGCCAACCTAATAATCAAATAACTGAAAATGGGAGGAATTGATGATTGAATTAGCATCTCTCACACTTAGCAATGGAGATTTGTTCAGATTTACCCTGGGTCAGAGAATTAACATTTATCAGGAGCTTTATGTATCTTCTTAGTCTTATACCAACTCTGAGAGATTGTATATTTTTCCATAATTTAGATGGCAATACTGAGGCTGAGAAAGGGTGGATTAACTTGCATATGTTTTTATATCTTGTTATTGACAGTTACTAAGCCTAGATCATTTCTTCAGTGCTTCTCAAATTGGAACTCACTCTGGGGCCACCTGAGGGAACTTTACAAACAATGTAAAATACAAACAATACTGATTGGGATCTCATTCTCAAATATGCTGATTTTGTTATCGGGGGTGGCCAGGCACTGGGATTTTGTAGTATGCACATGAGATAGGGGATCAGGCTATGCGCTATGTACTTCTAAGAAAACTTTTGTTTATTATTATTATTGTGGGGAGTTAATGTGTGCATATGTCACAGACATGCCTGAAAGCCAGAGGACAATTAGTTTTGTGGAGTCAGATGTCTCCTTCCACTCAGGTTGCCAGACTTGATGGGCATGCATCTCCACGCACTGGACCATCTCACCTGTCTAATGTGTACTTTTGTGATGGTTTAATTTCCATCTTTACTGGCTTATGGTTGACTAGGTTATGGTTTTTGTTTTAGACAAAGTCTCATGTAGTCCGGACTGATCTTGAACGTATTCATGTCTTCCTGTCTCCCCCTATCAGGAGCTGAGTTGATAGACAGGATTGCGTCATACCGCTTGGCTTCCCTAGGTTTTCATCTGGTGGCTTTATGGGGTTAGGTTTGGTATGTGATCAATTTGCATTAATTTTCGTACATAGTATAAGAAAGAATTGGGTGAAATCCATAATTTTACATACAGATGTCCAGTTTTTTCATCATTATTTGTTCCCACAGTCCTGGCACAGTTTAATTGACCCCACGTGAATTCTTTCTACCTTTGTGTTCTTTTATGGTTAGGTATATTTCTGTACTTACACCAGTGCCATCATGTCTGGATGGTAGGCTTCACCATTTCTGTTCATTGCAAGGAGGACCTCAGAGTGGACAAGTATAAGTCCTTACATGAAACATCTAGTCTTTTTGGTGTTTAGAAGGGCATGATATGGTAAAAGTAGATGCAGTGAGTGATAGATACATTTTGCAGACACGCTTATAAGAAGTCATATGAAGTGCTGTTGTTTGAAAATGGCATGATAAAACCACTTTTGAGCAATACAGATTTGTGCTGTTTTGTGGAGGGGGGAAGAGTGGGAAAATTAGAAAGGGCCCAATACTGATAATATAAGTTTCTGATCATGTAATAGAGTGAAAAAGGTATAAAATATATAAACTAAAAAAAACATGAAAATGTATTTGTGGTCATGATGATATAGAAAATCTCAAGGACCCAGGCAGTGGTGGCACATACCTTTAATCCCAGCACTTGGGAGGCAGAGGCAGGTGGATTTCTGAATTTGAGGCCAGCCTGGTCTACAGAGTGAGTTCCAGCCAAAGCTGCACAGAGAAACCCTGTCTCGAAAAAAAAACAAAAAACAAAAAACAAAAAATCCCAAGGAATCTACAAAAAGGCTATTAGAAATAGTGGTAGTGAACAGCTTTACCAAAGACACAAGATATGAGGTCAGTTTTATACTTCTATGCTCGAGGTGGACAATTGAAAAATTCCAATATAGTGATCATTTACAATGGCATGAAAAATATAGATGTTTAATTAAGTTCTGTAGTATCTGAATTCTCAAAACTATGAAACATTTATGAAGGAAATGAAAGAAAACCAAATGAATAGAGTCATATATTGATTCTCCTTTTTAGAGAGTCACATATTGATTGCTCTTTTGTTGGGTACTTATTTACATCCCTACTCATGGTAGACACTGCTTTGTAAAGATATGTCTTTGGTTATTGATATCAAGGTTGGTGGTGGCCTCATAAAGTTAATTGTGGTTGTTTCCTCTTTCACTTTGTGAGACATTTGGTTTAAATTGTTCCTGTTCTCCAGGTGTGATGGAGCTCAGCTGGAGAGCATATGGACCAGTTGTTTTCCTGTGGTGATTGTGTGCAGTGACTCACCACCCCTTGCAGGGCCTGTGTCATCCTTTGAGTGAGCTTCAGGACTAGGTGCCTTTCTGGAAATAGTCCTTGTTCTCCGTATTACACATCTGTCATAGTACAAGCATAGTATCGGTCTGAGTATAAGCATATTTACTTTTTATAAGACATATCAATTTGTCTAAATGACGCAAGGTCTATAAGGAAGTGCTTTTTCATTTCTTCTGCCTTTGGTTATTTGTTTCTTCTCCCTTTCCATCCTTTCCTGCTCCCTCCTTTCCCTCTCTGTCACTTCCCTCTCCTCTCATTCTTGTCCATTCAGTAGTGTGAGTGCAGTATTTTAATCTGACGATGACCACGAGCCACACAGCTACTGTGGTGTAAGTTGATTTAAATTAAATTAATAAAACTGGAATTTTTCAGTCACACGATTCCCATTTTAAGTTCTTAGTGGTCAAAAAGTAATTACCATTTTGGACTGTTCAGGAACAGCCAGTCCTTTTTAACCATTGGGCATCTCTCCAATCCTCTTTTATGACCTTTGAAGCCATGTTTTTTAGATAAATACACACTGGAGTGGCTGTAAGTTTTTCCTAGGTGATGCATGTCTTTATGGAACTTGTTTAAGAATATTGGAGTTTAAGCATTCTGAGTATAAGCATATTTACTTTTCTTTTTATCAGTGTTTGCATAGGGTATCTTTTTCCTTTCTTATATCAATACCTTCTATTAAAGTGGGCTTTCTGTAGATTATAAATAATAGGATTTGATTTTTTCAATCTTATCAGTTCCCTTGATTTGTATCACAAGATCATGAGCATTTCATGTAATTATTGCTGTGGTTGGAGGTTTCTCTGAAATCTTGCCAATTTTCTGTTTGTCTGACTGTTGTTTCTTTAACCTATTTTCATCCCTTTTTTATTTAGATAGGAATGTAAGTACACTGTAGCTGTCTTCAGACACCCCAGAAGAGGGCTCCAGATTTCATTATGGATGGTTATGAGTCTCCATGTGGTTGCTCGGACCTTCGGAAGAGCTGTCAGTGCTTTTAACCGCTGAGCCATCTCGCCAGCCCCTAAATAGGAATGTTTTAAAGAATCCTTTAGGGGCTACAGTGTACTCACATATAAAAAAATAAATAAATCTTTAAAAAAAATTCTTTAATTTTTTTTCTTGGTCCTGGCTGCTGCATTTCCTCCTTTCTGCATCTTCCTCTTCTTTTTCTTAGTTGTTTTAAACTTACAGTGAATCACAGTCTGCTTTTAATAATGTCTCATTTCACATAGAATGTAATGATTTCATATCAGCATGCTACCATAGCATCTTACACATACTTTGCCCTATGCTTGTTATACATTTTATTGTATAGATGTTGTGAATTCCACAGTTAATTATTATTTTTGCCCCAGACAGTTACAAAAATTTCTTGTCTCATTTGTTTAAATATTTTATTTCATAGGCTTGTTAAAAGGAGGTTTTAAAGGTATAGAGAAACCGAGCAACAATATAGAGAGCTCATATTCCTCTCATCTCTACACTGTCTCCTGTTATTATCTTTTATTACTTTGATACATTTGTTACTTAGTAGTCACTGTGCATTAGTCCAACTAAAGCCTCTACTTGGCACGAGGGTTTACTCATTGTCTAGCATATTTCTCTAGAGTTTGAAAAATATTTTGTATTTCTACAGTTACAATATTATTTCTTTAAAACCCCTGCTGCTCTATTGATTCCTCCTTGTCCGTACTCTCCACACCCCTGCCACCCACTGGTCCATCTTGTCTTTCCAGCTTTACCCTTTCCACAGTGTTACTTAGTTGGAGTCAGCCAGGATGCCTATGCACATTTGTTTCTTTCCCTTAGTGACATTCATTAAGATAACTCCATATCTCGTTATAGCCTGATAGCTCATTTGTTTGTTCTTCAGTAACAGTCCTTTGGAGGACACATCACAGTGTATCCATTCACATACTGAAGCATATCTTAGTTGTTTCTAGTTTTTGATGATTTATGAATAAAATAGCTACAAATATTGAAAACTCCAGTTTTCACATACTGGATCTCATGGTAGATAATACTATGTTTAGCTCTGTAAGGATATGCTAATGCTGTCTGCCAGCATAACTACACCATCTTCCCTTCCACCAGCAGTGACTTATTCCTGATGTTCATTCTCACTAGTATTTGGTATTGTTAATTAGCCACTATTAGAGATAAATAGTGGTATTTGGTTTTGATTAGTAATTACTTAATAATGTAGAATGTGAAACATATTAGACATCTGTTTATTTCTTTGTGGAGTTATCAGTTTAGATCTTTTATTTTAAATAGGTTTATTTTCATGCTTAATGTTAAGAATTCTTTTTAACTTTTGGATTATCTGTTCTGTAAATATTTTCTTTGGGTCTTTTTATCTCTTTATTCCCAACCATGTCTTTAAAAAATAGAAGTTGTTATTTGTTTGTTTGCTTGCTTGTTTGTTTAGAAGTTGTTTTTTAGTTTACTAAAGTAGACAAACTTATTGCCTGCTGAGTGTGGTAGCACACATCTGTACCTTTAGCACTCAGGAGCATTGGAAAGAGGATCACCACAGTTCAGTGCCAGTCTGGTCTGTATATGGATCCAGGGCAGTGGAGTGTCTTTAGTGAGACTTTGTCTCAAAAACCAAGCAAGCAAGGAAGCAAACAAACAGGCAACATCAGTAAAGACAACAAAAAATTAATTACCAAACTTTAGGTTAATTAGATTTTATCCTTTTAATTGTCTCATTTTGAATTTTGACTTCCTAAAAGATGCTTTAAAATTCTAAACCTGGCACTTGGTAATATGACTTTATTTGGAAATAAGGCCTTTTCATAAGTGAATAAATGAAATGAAAGTTCCAACCAATAACTTGTGTTATTGTAGGAAAAGAGACATTCAAATATAGACACACAAGGAGCATGTGATTTGATAGTAGAGGCAGAACTTGTAGTGCTGTGACGAAAAGCCAGGGTCATGAAAGCCTGCTGCTGAACCACAGGTGTTAGGAGAAGAAAGGAATGCTCCTCCCCCAAGCTTTCTGAGTGGGTGATGTTTGCTGACAATTGGAACTTCTGTTTCCAGAACTGTGGGATAATACATTTTTAATTTATTTTAAAAGACCATCCAGTTTGTGGTATAGTACTTTGTTTTGGAAGCTCCAGGAAACTAACACATATCCTGGCACAGGTTTTGGAATTGGGTACCATTTGGGTAGACACAAGGAGACTGGTGAGGCACACTCTAGACGAGCTTAATGAGATTTGGGTAGCAATATAGATCTGATTCTGGAAAAGACAAGAGAATTACGTAAAACACACGTTTGCTTTGGAGAATACATATATCACCGTAAGCGGAATTTTATTAGAAACATGGACTTCATGGGTGAGATCTTAAAGCAATGAAGAAAGGTTAAAACCTTGTTTTGTTAGATTTATTTATTTATTTATTATGTAAATATGCTGTAGCTGTCTTCAGACACTCCAGAAGAGGGAGTCAGATCTCATTACAGATGGTTGTGAGCCACCATGTGGTTGCTGGGATTTGAACTCAGGACTTTTGGAAGAGCAGTCAGTGCTCTTAACTGCTGAGCCATCTCTCCAGCCTGGTTAACACCTTGTGAAGAGTGTCAGAAACTTGCCTAGATTGTACTCTGCAGCTGGTTGAGTGGTTGAGGAGATGGCTCAGTGGTTAAGAGCACTTGCTACTCTTGCAGAGGACTTCAGGTTCAGTTCTCAGCACCTATATAGCAGCTTACAACCATATGTAATTCCAGTTCCAGAGGATCTCGCACTCTATTTTGGCTTCTGCAGGCCAAAAACCATGCACACAGTGCTCATATATACATTCAAGAAAAACATTCACATGCATAACAACAATAAATCTTGAAGCATCCCATATCAGCAACAACCATAGAAAAAGAAAGAGAAGGCGGTGGCAACAGCTGAGTAGCTTCAGCACTAACATTGAACAGTTGACAGGATAAATCACAGAGTGGCCGGCAGCTTTACAACTGAAGAAGCAGCCAAGCAGTAGAGAGTGACAGACAGACTGAACTATAGAAGTGGCACAGTGACTGGCTGAGGCTCAAACAGCTGCAGGAGAGAGCCATGGGAACTGCTGGAGGCCTTTACAGCAGCAACAGAGGAGTTGCAGGAATGGCAAAAATGGAACAAAACAAACAACAACAAAAACAGTACAGCTTTGCTGTAGGAGGCACTACCTGCAGTGTCAGGGGAAGGAGCTAACAACAGAGCTGTTGCAGAGATGGCTGTTGTAGTTATGGCCTAAAGGGCTACGATGGCTAATCTTGGCTGTCAACCACATCTGGAATCAACTGAAACCCATATAGCTGGGCACATATGTGAATTTTTGATTGGATCATTTGAGGTGGGAAGATCCACCCCAAATCTTGGCTGTACCTTCTGATGGCACCTTATATAAATGGACAAGGAAGAAGGAAGCTTTTGCCTTTTACTGGCTTGCCTCTGTTGGCACTAGCAAGTTCATCTGTCCTGCTGCCGAGGCATTCCTTCGCTGGTATTAGAACCTACTTCTCAGGATTCTAACATAGTCTAAAGCCCAGCAGCTTTCTAAGACTCCAGCACCAGATTGAGACTCCCAAGAGATCCAGTTTCATGGGCTGAACAACTACGGAATCCTTGGCCTTTTTGTTGGACTACTTGGACCATAGCCTGTAGGCCATTCTAATAAACATGTGTGCACAAACATAAACACACTCTCCCTCCCTTTTTTCTCTTCCTCTCTGCCCCCTTCCTCCTCCTCAGCTCTGTTCCTGTAGAGAACCCTGATTAATATATGGGCCAAAGGTCTTAAGACACCCTACACCTTGGCACTATAAAACTAGTCTCTATCAAGAGCCGAGGCCTACAGAAAAGCTGTCATACTTGTTACCATAAGGTTAAGAGTCTTGGTGGACTCTTGGACCTAAATACACTTGCCCAAGGCTTTCATCAGAGTTGTGATGCTAGGAGGCACTCCCTGCTGTTGCCTCAGGTTGTTATTGATGCTTACAGCTGTCTAATGCCAAGAGGTTCAGAGGCTTCACATGAAGTTCACTAGAAGAGCTTTGCCTTTCCTCCCCATGTTTTCTGTTTGTGCAGAGCAAAAGCACTTCAGCCACCTGACTATTACTGAGCAATTAGGTAGCTGAGTGACTCATGGATCCACAGGCCTTTTGTTGCTTTCTTGTCTTCTGTAGATGCTGAAGGTATTGGCTGCTCTCTAGTCCCACAACTTCTTAGGCTTGACTCTTACCACTCCAATGACCCTTTCTAGGCAGTTTATCTTGGGGAGAAGAATGCCAGTGAAACATTTTATTTTTTTAGACCAGACATCACTAAGGGCCAGACTTTCATGCAGACATTTTTTTTTTCAAATTCACTACCTACCTACCTACCTACCTACCTACCTACCTACCTAATTAACTTTACATCTTGATCTCTACTTCCCTCCCACATCCTCCAGCTCTCCCTCCCTCCTCCGAAAGGGAGAGGTCTCCCATGGATAATAATCCACCTTGGCATATCAAGTAGGAGTAGGACTAGGCACATTTTCTTCTATTATGGCTACTCAAGGGAGCCCAGTCAGGGGAAAGAAATCCAAAGGCAGGCAACAGAGTCAGAGATAACCCCTGCTCCTGCTGTTAGGAATCCCATATGAAGACTGAGCTGTACAATTGCTACATATGTGCCGAGGGCCTAGGTCTCTCTCATGCATGATCTCTGTTAGGCAATTCAGTCCCTGTAGGTTACAGTTTAGTTGATTCTATATGTTTTCTTGTGGTGTTCTTGACCTCTCTGGCTCCTTCAATCCTTCCTCTCTTCCACAGGATTCCCCAAGCTCTACCTAATGTTTGTGAGTATCTGCATCTGTTTCCATCAGTTGCTGAAGGAAGTCACTCCGATGACAGTTATGCTAGGCACCTGGGTGCAAATATAGCAGACTATCATTAATTTTCGGGGATGAACTCTCTCTCATGGCATGGGTCTCAAGCTGCCAGATACTGATTAGTGAATCCCTCAGTTTCTCAAGCAGACGTTTTCCTAAGAGAAGAGTTTCAGATTCTCAGTGTCAAATTTTGTTTGTGCTTGTAAGTACTGCGTGTTTGTGACTGGCACGATCTCAGTTATAGTGGTTCATCTCTACCCTGAGAATCAGAAGTTCTTTGTGGTTGGAGGGAAAGAACTGTGTATTTTAAAATAAAGTGCTCATGCAATTAGAGGCATACTTCTAAAAGAGAGAGCTGAGTGGCAGATGGCTCTGAAGTTCAGAAGGTTGGAAGGGCTTTGCTAAAGAAATTTAAGTCATGAATGAAACAGTGGGTCATATATTTCAGTACAGAATAGCAGAAATACTCCAGATTGTGGAGTTGTTTTAAAAAGATGATTAAGCCAACAACAGTAACAAATTTCAAAAAAGGCCGGGTGTGGTGGCTCACACTTTTAATCCCAGCACTTGGGAAGCAGAAGCAGACAGAACTCCATGAGGTTGAGAATAGTTTGATCAGGGCTACCTAATGCTTCCCTTCCTCAAACAAAAGAAAACAAGACAGCAACAAAAAGGTGTTTTAAGTAACCATTTTTAGTCAGAAAAGGCTTGGAGTCTGGCTCATAACTGCTAGTTACCTGATTACAATTTACTAGGCATTGTTGACATAGGATTCTAATGCCTTTGGAATCTTAAATTGTTTGCTATTCAAGAGGCTAGTCTCAGTACTTCTCAACAAACTTAATATTGACACAGAAGGATAACAATTTGCTTTTATATCTGTAATTGAGTCATGACTCTTTTAAAATGTTTTTTATTAGTAACTTACAATTGCTTTTATGTACTTGTTCCTATTTGACCTCAATTTTATTAAAGTATATTTTTATTGCACTAAAATCACCTTATTGAAATATAAGCACATGTAAAAATCTTGACCTTGTGAATACGTGTGATGTTCTTAATTCCTTTCTAATCTGACTTGTTTTCTCTCTCCTTACATTTTCTTCTTCATAGTATAAGATGCTTATGAATCTATAAGAATATAAGTATAAGAAGATAATGTCAGCCCTTTCCCTACACTTTCCTGGTAATCCTCAACATGTACATACCCATACTGCAGAGTAATCAGTAACATGATGAATGCAGTATACCAGTGGGGAGTTTACTGTGAATATTGGCTGTCTTTTTTTTTTTTTTTTTTTTTTTTTTGGCAGCAGGGTTTTATATAGATGTGCCTTCAACTCACAATGTAGCCCTAGGATGACCTTGAAGTTCTAATCCTACTGTCTCTAGCTTCCTAAATACTGAGGGTACAAGTGTGTACCATTATCACACATCTGGCTTATGTGGTATTAGGGATTGAACTCATGGCTTTGTGCAGGCTAGGCAGGCACCCTGACTACTGAGCTGATCCCTAGCCCTGGCTATTTTTGTAATTAGATGGGACAACACCACTTATTTTTAAAAGAACTCCAACTAAAGCAAAAATAATTCTTAAGGCATGAGTCATATCAGGTAATGGTGGCTGTAGAGTTCCAGAGTTCATCAGTTTTCAGTTCTTAAGGCTTCTTTCATCTTCTTTCCTGGCTAGTGTAGGCTTCTGAGAGTAGGGCACTTTAGCACTTTAAAAATAATTTCAAGCAGCATCAGCCCTGGAAGTAACTGCCAGGGCAGTGTGCTGAGCATGTCACTCTAAGTAGTAAATGTGGCGGCATCTTTTACCCAGACTAAAATCCATTATGAAGAGTTGGTCTTAGCAACTCAACTGAGCATCTTTTTTTCCCCCCTTTAGGTCTTTCTTCTCAGGGCTAATTCTTTGATTTTTCTACATTATCACATCTCTCCAGAGAGAGAGAGAAAGAGAGAAGGGAGGAGGG
>NW_022196915.1:20248792-20251094 GCF_008632895.1 Mastomys coucha
GGGGAGAGAGAGAGAGAGAGAGAGAGAGAGAGTACAAGAATAGCTAGTAGCAAAGAGAAGCAGCAGGGAGGTAGGCAAACAGCAAGCACCACATCAGGTGCAGCATGAGCAGAGGTGGAAGCCTGACTGAGAGAAAAAAACAAAGTAACTCTTTCAAATCAGACACACATAGTAGCCAGTAGAAATGACTGTAGCAACCGCTGTTGGAAATAGCTTATTTTCTCGTTCCCCTCAAGGGTGCAATACTTTAGGGTACCTAGCTGCCTGAAGTTAAAAGCTTCTTGTAGAATGATATCTCATAGGGGATACCACAGCCTGAAAAAACAGTGTTTTATACAGTATGGAGTAATTTAGGAATAGGGCGTAGCCCGATCTCCAGTGGTGAGTTGTGTGAACTTGTTCTATTCCTGTCCTGCAGCTCAACATAGAACTGAGTGTCCATCAACTCAATATTAAGTTTTGCTTACTCATCCAGTCTCCTTTTTGTTTTTCTCTAGGGTTATCTCTGACTCACTGCTCTGGAGTTTGGCAAAAGCATCTCAGAAGTGGGTGTGCTTTTTTGAATGAAATGATCAATGGTAACTTAATTGTCACTTTCAATATTGGTTATCTTCATATAGAAAAAGAACCAAAATTTTTGTTTTAAAAACCTTCTAGCCATGCTAGAAACAATTTTTAAAGAGCATAAAACATGACTGGGTGGTGGTGGTGCATGCCTTTAATCCCAGCCCTTGGGAGGCAGAGGCAGGCGGATTTCTGAGTCAGCCTGGTCTACAGAGTGAGTTCCAGGAAAGCTAGCGCTACACAGAGAAACCCTGTCTCGAAAAACAAAACAAAACAAACAAAAGCATAAAACATTGTTTGGATGCATTTTTTACTTTTGTAGATTGGCTCTGGTGATTATTTGGTATAAATTAAATATTTTACCATAATGAACTAGAGCAATCTAAGTTATGTGTATTTATGTAAGGAGAACAAATCATTAAATTTGAATTTTTCACACATTTATTTGGTGGGCTGTCAGGTATGAGGTATGGCATATTTAAGCCCTGATGTTAAATAAGAAATTAAGTCTCTACTTACCAAGGAATATTTATTACTTAACAGATAGACTTCCAAGGGAAATTAATTTTGGCTTTAATTAAAAAGAGCTGTTGAACATATTTTTAACTATGTAGTTGGAAGGACTGAGGATTGCCATTATTAGAGGTTCTTAGCACAAAGCTCAGCATCTCAGCTCTGCCTCTGGGTGTGCTCCTAGGTGCTCCTCAGTGCTCCACAGGTGAGTCCTTTGCCTCACTATCAGCTGGAAGGCTTCTGTTAGTTTCCTTCTATAAACAAAGATATTTTCTTTCTTCTGTTTTAAAGTAGAATTTCCAAGAAATTAAAAGTGCAATTCATATAAATTTGAAATCACATCTAAGATCTTATTAAGCTTATTAATTCCTGAAGGAACCAGAAGGATGGCAAAGGTCATTCTGAGACAGTTTGAAGATCTAGATTCTTAATTGGAATTTTGAACTAAGGTTAGAGTAATTATGAGTTACACTTAAAACACTGGCTAATGATTGACACAGCAGTGAATTCTGGTCTTTAGTGCTATCTTTTCTATCAAAGTATTTGTATCACCACTAAACAAAAATGTACAGGTTACTATACAAGTTCAATAAATCTAGAAGGCTTAATAGTAAACATCTGAGCAGGTTATAATTTTCCCACATAAATAATAGTTGTTGGAGTAGTTTGTCATCACAAGACACTGGAAGAACATTCCATCTGTCTTTTGCCTTATTTCAAATTGTAAGTAATTTTTATTAATATCTTTTAAAACTCTTTGTATTGAGACATTCACTTTAAATCCATTTAATTTATTTTTTTGACAGCTAAAGGAAAAGTATCTCCACGTTTAAAATCCCAGAATTTGAGATGCTGAGGCAGGGGCTTTACTTTTAGTTCAAGGTTATATAATGAGCTTCATGAAAATTCAGAAAGTCTTGGTTATAGAAAAAATATATGTGTATATGAATGCTTGTGTGCATGTAAGTTTATGTGTGTACTAGTCATTAGAAAGAAGCCAAAAGAAAAAATGAACCATGATCTTATCGGGGCAATTATGGCAATGATTAGAAAATAAAAAGCATTCACGTGAGGACTTTTTATAGATTGAAGGAACATGAACAGCTCAATAATAGACTTTGCATCTAATTCTTTTTATTCTGTAGTGAGTAATATAGATAAGGCATATAAAGAATTGAGTGAAGCTGGGCAGTGGTGGTGCACTCCTTTAATCCCAGCACTTGGG
>NW_022196915.1:20251104-20253116 GCF_008632895.1 Mastomys coucha
AAAAAAAAAAAAAAAGAATTGAGGACCTTTGAATGGCAGTGATTGAAATATTAGTTAAAATGTGAAAATCCCAGTTGTTGGATTTAAAGTGAAGAATGTCTCAATACAAAACTCTTTTGCTTCATGTCTTTGATTAGGAGCGCTCCTATTGTATGCTGGCCCCTGGATATTAACTAGACCTGCCTGACTCCAGGAACTAAGGCTCAGTCAGTATCTGCAGGAGTGTTTGCCCATCTTATTCCGGCTATGGGTACAACATGTCTTCACCCATGGAGGTTAGAGAAAAAGCTGGTAGGTTCTCATACGCTCTTCACCTAGAGGAACTTGGGGCTAGGAGCAACTGGAGGTGTGCCTCTCATGCTGTAGCCATGAGTAGGGACTGGCTGTGGCTTTGTTAGCCTGCAGAGGCCAGTCCTCTGACTAGGAAGAGCCATCTAAAAAGCCGTCATATGCATAGTACTAAGGAGTACATTCAAGTCTGACTTTATCCCTTTCAAATAACATTATTTATTTGCATATTATAAACCAAGTTTATTATACAGAATTTGTGAAAACCACACTCTCCCATAAAAGCTCAAAGAAGATAATGAAACCACTAACTTTCTCACTACGCTGTTGTTATTTCTGTTTTTTCCCCTTAGATATAAGCTCAGGGTATGCACATTTCTAAAGGCTTGGTTAGTACAGATGTCATTGGTTAGTACAGATGTCACCTGTCTCTCAACTGGCCCATGCTGTCATTCTCTAGCCCTAGTCAGTAGCCTGCCATCGTTTTTCTGTCCTCCTCCCTTTCCTTCTCTTTTTTGCTCCCCTGGTTTAATTTTTGTGAGGTAGAGTCTTCTATTTAGCTTTGGCCAGCCTCAGACTCATTATGCAATGGCCTGGAATTGTCAGTTCTCCTACCTTAGCCTCCCAAGAGTGCTGGGATTATGTACTTGTTTGGCATGTACACCATACCAGCTTTGGCCATTGCTTTCAGAATTCCTTTCTTTTATTCTTTCTGGACTCAACTTCTGTTTCCTTTTCTACTGTCTTTGTCTACACTACCATTCGATTCTGGGTAGGGGCTCCCTTCCCAGCACTTTGTGCACTGAGAGATAAGTACCACAATCAAGCTAATGAACATAATGAACTTTATATAACTAGTTTTTAGTTTGGGTGTGTAGTAAGAATGGTTAAGGTCTGCACTTGTAGCACATTTCCAGCTACAGTATGATTAACTATAGAAATAGTGCTGTCCATTTCACCTTCAGGATTTATTCATTTATGCGAGTAACACTTTGTATCCTTTTACCAACAATACCCTACTTGCCTCTGGTAATTGACATTCTACTGTCTGCTTTGATGCATGTGATTTTTTATTCCATTTATAATTTTCTTTCTGTAGCTGGTTTATTTTACTTAGCATGCTGTCCTCTAGGAGTATCCATGTTGTTATAAATGGCAGAATTTCCATCTTTTTATGATGACTATTATATGATAATTGTGTTTACAGTATTTTATTTATCCATTTATTTTTGACAGGCAGTTAGGTTGGTTCCATATCTTGGCTGCTGAGAGTCATGCTTCAGAGATCAGGGGAATGCATGTGTTCTTTTTTTTTTTTTAAACTTTTATTGCATTATAATGAGAAAAGTTTCATGATTTAAATTTATCGAAATTTGTTAACCTTTAAAAACATACTTTAAGTAAATAGAATTGAATCACATTCTTGTTTCCCTTTTGTACCACTGCTCCTCCCAGAGACCCCCCTTCAATACCTACAATATCTTTTTTGTCATATTCCTTAAAATTTATAAAATATTATAACAATAAAAATAAGTATTATAAAAGTTGTTGATATAAAACAACAATCAATTTAACAGTCTTATGTAGGTGCTTGTTTACAGCAATAGTGAAAATACATTTTTCTCAATATAAAATTTTTTTATATCTTCATATATTGTTTTTATTAAATGACAAAGATTAAAAAAACCCACATCCAACTTACATAATAATTTATACACACTTCT
>NW_022196915.1:20253989-20255434 GCF_008632895.1 Mastomys coucha
GGGATTCGCTTTGGCTAGATTTTCTATTTTAACCCATGCTTCTTCTCGCTCTTTCATTTTTAGCTTCTTTTTGAGTTTCTCTGCTTTGAACTGCTGGGTGCAGTCATCAAAGAGTTTTTGGCTCATCTCCATGAAGAGTTTCAGGGCGTTGTATATCAAGCCGTGTATTGTCTTGTTCCAGTGGGTCTTTGAGTTTCGGTATAAGGACGGAAACATGATGGGCAGAATCTTCGCTGCATTGTCACTGATTAAACTCATGATGTACTCATCGTTCCAGTAATATAGCGCCCGCTCTGCCACCTGGAAGTGAGGGCTAGAAACACATTTGGCTAACTGTCGGAAAAGAGGCTCCATGATCTTCACAAATTCTGATGGTTCAATTACATCTAAAATTTCTTCTAACTCATTTAAGAACATTACTTCTTTTGGACTGTGAGTCTTTGGCCAGTATTTGAGAAGTGCCATTACCACTGGTTCAGTGAGGGTGCTGTCCTCTAAAAACTGCACGACACAGTACGCCAGCTGGGGATGGTAGACACTCAGGGATTTCACTTTGTGCAAGGGCAGCAACACCTTCAACAGGAAACTCTTGTGCTCTTCCTTTAGTGGTAAAAATCCATTAATTATACTCCCCAGGATCCCCAGTAACTCTGCTATGCCATTGTGGTGCTCTGTCTCATAGATAAACCTATAAAATGTATTATTGATCTGTTTCCTGATGGAAGCGCGCAGGCCTAAGAACTTCCCATAGATTCTGTGCAGGGTGGTTTTTAGAAAATCTCTCTCACGAGGATCCTCGCTGTCAAAGAGCTCTAGAAGCTGCAATACAAACTTTTGATCAATATATTTCTTTGCTATATTGGGCTGGAAATCTGGAGACTTTAAAAATCTTAAGAAAAATTCATAAACAAGCTGCAGATGAGGCCAGGCTGCTTCTAACGTTGACTCATCTTCTTCTGGGTCGAATTCTGCTCCTGTAGGATTGGAGGAAGGTGGCAAGGTTCGGAACAGGTTAACTGCAAACATGTGGACGGCCTCGGGGTAAATGGGCTCTGTGATCACGTTCCGGTTGTGGGTGATATACTCCACCATCTCGCTTATCGCAGCCCGCTTTACTTCCTTCCACTTCAGGTCACTCAGTGGGTCAGAGACAAAGTCAAAGAGGACACAACACTGGCGTAGCTTCTGGATAAAAAGCTTCTCTTGATCTGCAGGAGGCACATCTTTTAAAGATGGGAGTTTTTGTAGCTCTCTATTACTGCTGGCATTAAAGCGTGAAGAATTCTGCCGTTTGTCTTTCTTCACAGGGACGACGGGCTGAGGGATTGGTACTTTTATTTTAGTAGATGTCGAGGACGAGGACAGGACAGCCGCGAGGCTGTTCTTCCTGCTGGGTATCTCTGCTTCTGCTGTATCTAGTCCTTCTTTTGAACCTTTTCCACTTT
>NW_022196915.1:20257152-20297152 GCF_008632895.1 Mastomys coucha
TTTCTTTGACTGTTGTGTCAATGTTTTCTAAGGTGTCTTCTGCCCCTGAGATTTTCTCTTCTATCTCTGGCATTCTGTTGGTGATGCTTGCATCTATGGCTCCTGATGTCATTCCTAGGTTTTGTATCTCCAGGGTTGTCTCTTTTTCTGATTTCTCTATTGTTTCTATTTCCAATTTTAGGTTCTGGATGGTTTTGCTCATTTCCTTCACCTGTTTGATTTTGCTTTCCTGTAGTTCTTTAAGAGAGATTTTTGTGTTTCCTCTTTCAGAGCTTCTAGCTCTTTACCTGTGTTCTCCTGTGTTTCTTTGAGGGTGCTATTTATGTCTTTCTTAAGGTCCTGTATCATCATCATGATAAGTGACTTTTTATCTGAATCTTGCGTTTCCTGTGTAATGATGTGTCCAGGACTTGCTATGGTGGGAGAATTGGGTTCTGATGATGGCAAGTGACCTTGGTTTGTGTTGTTTATTTTCTTACGCTTGCCCCCCAACATCTGGTTAACTCTAGTGCTACCTGCCCTTGCTAAATCTGACTGGAGCCTGTCCTTCCTGTGATCCTGGTTGTGTCAGAACTCCTCAGAATCAAGCTGACTCTGTGATCCTGGGATTCTGGGATCCTGGGATCCTGGGCTTGTTAAATCACC
The DNA here is from genome assembly GCF_008632895.1 of Mastomys coucha. Lineage (NCBI taxonomy): Eukaryota > Metazoa > Chordata > Mammalia > Rodentia > Muridae > Mastomys > Mastomys coucha. The sequence continues at coordinate 20,257,798 of NW_022196915.1, forward strand.
TGGGAGTATGGCTTTGTCTGTGAGTTGTGGGACTGGCTGCAGAGCTTGTGCCCAAGGTCTGCTCAGAACACTAACTAACCCAGACAGACCAGAAGGAACAGGAGTCACTGGGCTGGTGGAGTTCCCGTGTGCCTGGTCCCGCTGGACCCAGTTACTCCCAGTGTTGGGACAGATGTTGGTTCCTGCTCACCTCTGATCCTGGGTGTGTCAGAGCGCCTGGGAGTGGAGCTTCCTCTGGGTGTTGTGGGACTGGCTGCAGAGCTTGAGCCCAAGGTCTCTGATCCTGGGTGTGTCAGAGCGCCTGGGAGTGGAGCTTCCTCTGGGTGTTGTGTGGCACTGGCTGAGAAGCTCGCATGTGTTCTTTAAGATATTCAATTCACTTATTTTGAGAACCACATACCTAGCAGTGGGACTTCTAGACTTTCTGATAGTTCTAACTTTTGCATGGAAACACCATACTGTTTCTATAACAGATGTTTTCCTATTTGTAACCTCATAGATAACAGCATATAATGAAGGCTTTATAGCATCCTTGCCAGCACTTGCTCTCTTCTGACTTTCTGGTAGTAGTAGTCTTAACAGGTGTGTGGTCATACTCAAGGTGCTTTTGACTTTGATTTTCCTACTGACCACTGACATTGAACACCTTCACATACATCTGGTCAACATTTGTATTTCTTCCTTGGATAAATGTTTAGCCCTTTACCCATTTTAGAATCAGGTTGTCTTTCTTCCTTTTGAGTTGTCTGAATTCCTCACATACTTTGGATATTAGCCCTTCTCAGAGATGTTTTAAATACCTCCTCATCCTCTAGGTTTCCTTGCTGTCTGTTGTTTCTTTTGCTTTGCAGGTACTTTAATTTGCTGCTTGCTTATTTTTACCTGTTACTTTTATTTTCAGTGTCATATTAAAAACTCATTACTCAAACCAGTTTCAATAATTTTTTTGCCCTAGTGATTTTATAGTCTTGTTCTTACATTTTTTTTTTTTTTTTTTTTTTTTTTTTTTTTTTTTTTTTTTTTTTTTTTTTTTTTTTTTTTTTTGGTTTTTCGAGACAGGGTTTCTCTGTGTAGCCCTGGCTGTCCTGGACTCACTCTGTAGACCAGGCTAGTCTCGAACTCAGAAATCCACCTGCCTCTGCCTCCCAAGTGCTGGGATTAAAGGCGTGCGCCACCACCGCCCGGCTGTTCTTACATTTTAAGATAATATAAATTTATATTTATAAATTTTGACAATTTGTTCTTAGTTTGGGTTAGGGATACAGTGTTATTTTCCTGAATGTGGATCTCAATATCCCTAAACTCACTTATGAAAGAGATTAGCCTTTTTAAAATGTTGATTTTTATTTCTTCTTCTTAGAATTTCATTCATGAGCACTATATATTATTTCTACCCCTACCTTTTCCAATTTCAACTCTTCCTGCATCTGCCTTCCCTCTCAAGTTCATGACCTTTCACACACACACACACACACACACACACACACACACACACACACACACACGCACGTGCACGCGTGTCTCAGCCAGGGCTTCTATTGCTGTGCTAAAGCACCATGGCCATTGTTTTTGTTAGTGTTACTAGTGCTGTGATAAAACACTGTGATCAAATCACCTTGGGGAGGAAAGGGTTTATTTGGCTTATACTTCCACATCACTGATCATCATCAAAGGAAGTCAGGACAAAAAGGGCAGGAAACTGGAGGCAGGAGCTGATGCAGAGGCTATGAAGGAGTGCTGCTCACTGGCTTGCTCCTCCTGGCTTTTTCAACCTGCTTTTTTATAGAATCCAGAACCACCAGCCCAGGGTTGGCACCACTCAGAATGGGCTGGGCATCCTATATCAGTCATTAATTTAAAAACTTCCCTACAGGCCAACCTAGTAGAGGCAGTTTTTTCAATTGGAGTTCTTCTTCCCATATAATTCCAGCTTGTGTCAGGTTGACCAAAAATCCTTTAGGACATATGCAACCTACCAACTTACTGAAACATTTAGTCTTGTTTTTATGTACATGTATTTAGGGATGACCATTTGGGATTAGGTAATCTGTCAGAGAGCTCATCCCTGGAGAAGACTGACTCTCCTCTCAGCAGCAATATCATCTTTCATATAAGGCTGGGACCGACATGATGCCAGTTTCATTTAGGCGTAAATGTTGTTGAGATCTCATGGATGCAGCTATACTGACTTGACTTTCATGTCTAGAAGACACTATCTAGCACAAGCTATTCTGATTATCTGGCTCTTTCAATTTCCTCTTCCATAATGTTCTCTGAGCCTTAGGTATATAGTTGTATTTTACCAACTGGAGCTGGAAGACCTGAGCTCACTTATTCTCAGTGTTGTGACCAAATGACCATACATTGATCTCTGTAGTAGCCTTTATCTGCTGCAATAAGAAGCTTCTTTAGTGAGGGGTGAGAGCTAGACTTAACTGTGGACATAGGATGCATATTCAAAATAGTTAGAAATCGTATCAGTTTAGGAAACTGGCAGTAGTAGTTTCTCCTCTAGCGTCTTTGGCCTGTCTCTCTGTGAGGGGCTGGCTAGTGTACCATACCAGGCATGAGAGACTACCTTTTTCTTTATTGTTTTTTTCTTGGCCCAAGTGAGAAAGATCAGTTGACAGTCAAAATGTGGATTTATTTCTGTGCTATATATTTTGTTCTGTTAGCCCATGTGTATGCTTTAATGCAGTAACATACTATTTGATTATCACAGCAATAGCTTTGTAAAGTCCTTTGAAATTTGAAGTATGATGGATTTAGCCTTTCCTTCTTTCTTAAGATTGCTTGGTCTTTCCAGAGCCCTTTGTAGTGATTGCCTCAGAGGTGCAAGTGAGGCTCTGAGGACAGCTCAGTCCTGACTTTGCAGCTCCAGCTCTAGAAGTCCTTCTGGTCCCTTCACATTCAGACAGAACAGATGGCCACTTCCTTTCTCTTGGTGATTTACTTAGCACATGGATTATTCTCAGCTTTCTCCTTTCAGTATAGACATGCTATGGACTACATATTGATAATTATAGCTTTTATTGTAAATAGGATTGGGAAGCTTGACATAGTGTGTCTGGATGTTTTTCCTATTGCGTATCATTTTCCAGGACAGGTATAAGGACTTTACCAACAGTATGCTCTTAAACTGTAAAACCCACCAGCAATTGTGGAATCATGGAAAAAAATAAATGTTACTAATTTTATGTAAAATTACCACTCTGAGTTTCTTTTTTTTCTTTTTTCTTTTTGTTTGTTTGTTTCGTTTTTCAAGAAAGTGTTTCTCTGTGTATCCCTGGCTGTCCTGGAACTCACTGTATAAAACAGGCTTCCCACAACTCACAAAGTCCTCCTGCTTTATGGACTCTGAAATACAAAATAATTTTATTTCATAGCTTTCAATGTGTAGGTTCTATCAGTTGTTCATACTTAAAATTTCCTTGAAGAATATTTTACTAAATAATATCACAATTAAGAAAAAAGGAATTCTTAGAAACCAGCTTCATAAGTATGATACGAAGAAACAAAATACTCTTTGATGCTGGTTTTTCAAAGCAGGGGGAAGAAATTAATACACAAGATAAACATAAGATGATTTGAAAGTAGGTGAGTTTCTCTCGTATAGCTTGACTTTTCTCACCACCTTCTGTTAGTGTTTCTCTTTTGACCAAGTCTTTGTTTCTTTTTGTTCAGGAAGAGATAATGATGAAGATGAGGATGATTCAGATGACCTGAATCTCCGGAAGTCTTTGCCTTCATCAAGTCAGAAAAAGACATCTACAAAATCGGTAAAACTAAAAGAGTCAGGCTTCCTGCTCACTGCTGGGCTTGTGCTAGTTCTTAGACCATTGACTCAGCTCTTTTAGGAATAAGTATATATTTACTTTTTCTTACCACAGTTACTTCTTATTTAAAAATAATACCTCAAGCCGGGCAGTGGTGGCACACGCCTTTAATCCCAGCACTTGGGAGGCAGAGGCAGGCGGATTTCTGAGTTCGAGGCCAGCCTGGTCTACAGAGTGAGTTCTAGGGCAGCCAGAGCTATACAGAGAAACCCTGTCTCGAAAAACCAAATAATAATAATAATAATAATAATAATAATAGTAATAATATCTCTGATATTAAAAATGACCAAAATAGGAATCGAAAAGATTGGAAGGTTTTGTTTCTCCCAATCTAAAGGAAACTTCTTTCATTGCTAGACTAGAAATTTTACCTGTTTTGACATTCATGCTATTTTGTGTTACTAACAGGTACAAAATAAAAATCTCATGAAGTATAAAGAACACTTAGATATACTGATGATGCTTTTATTGATTAAAAACCATATGGTATAATGTCTTCAAATTATGGAAAGGCAAGCTTGTAAGTAATCCTTAGCATACACCATTTCTTTAGAAGCTGCTCAGGGATGCAGCCAGGATGGGAAGTATATGTTTGAGTTATAGGTGCTTTGTACAGGGTCTTGTAGGAGGGCAGAGCTTGTGTTTCTCCTGTAATCCTTCTCTCTCAGCTGGGATCACATGTGTGTAGCATGCCCAGTTGCACTTTCTTTTTCTCATATCCAGTCAACTGGAGCTTGGGGACTTAGATGCTGCTGCAGTACTCTCTTCCATCTCCTAGAAAGTATAGCTAGAAGTCTGTGCCTTGAGCAAGCTCTTCACACCTCCCTGACTGAACTTCTATTTCTACCTAAGACTGGCAAGAGTGATGCTTTAAAGAATTATGTAGCTTGGTTGTAGTCTCCTGGAGTCTTGTCCATGATTCTGTTATATGTATGGTAGACACATCAAGGTCATCACCATATCTGGCTTGGAATCTCTAGCTTAGGGTCATGTTTGACTTTTGGTCCACACAATGATTTTTTTTCTTCAATAAAGATGATTGATTTGAAAGTAAACAACTTCACAGAATGTCCCAAGGAGCTTCCTTTTATTAGCACATATTAATTATTGACAGTTATGTGTTTCATTATGACATCTACATGCATTTGATCATATACTCTCCCTAGGCCTTTTTTCACAAGTTGGAAGCTTACCTGGGTGGAATCTTTCTGAGGTGCCCTTCTGATGGTTTCGGTGCAGATGGATGTCTCCTAAACAACACTCATCTCTTAGCAATTACAGTCTCTTTTCGACTCCATGCCTTGGGGTAGCTTTTTGTGCTTCTTTCCCCTCTCCAAACTGTACATTTGTATTTTTCTCTGCCTACTTGCTCTTTTTCTTTATAAACATATATAAAAGTAGTCACTGATAACAATTCCATAGGTTTGATGTTATGCAGACTTGAATTTTTCTTGGGCAAATTGATCAGTCCTTTACTTTTAAAATTTAGACTTAGGTAAGGTCTCAGGGACATGGGCAAAAGACTGCTAGATTCTTTGCCCAATTATCATAGGAGTGTCCTTTAGCACTGTTTCTCACATAGTTTTTTCCTCTCTGAAACCTTGAGTTGGGTCTTTACCCTCTGCATTACTCTTAGCGCCGCTGTATTTCAGGTTCCTACTAACACAGCCTGTTAATCTCTGTTTACAGCATTGAACTGCTCTTCTAGTACAAAGTTTCAAAGTTGTCCACATTCTTCCAAAAACCAACAAGGTTCTGTCAGGTTCTTCACAGAAACACCCTATTGCTGTATAAGTTATTATTTTGTTGCTGCAATAAAATATTATAGTCAAATTCAACTTAGGGAATTCATTTTGATGTATAGTTTCAAAAGGATATATACCCATAATTGTGGTAAAGGCAGCAGGAAGTCAAGAGATCACTATCAACTGCACACAGAGAAAACAAACTGAAAGTGGTATGAGGTCATACTCTCAAAGTCCACTACCAATGGTGTCTTTCCTCCAGGAGACTCCAAGTCCCAAAAGTTCCATAACTTTCTCAAAAAGCAATACTAACTGGGGACCAAGTGTTCAGATACATGAACCTATGGGGGGCATTTGTCATTCAAGCCACCGTATTAGCAACCATTTAACTACTTATAGATTCTCATTGGAGTGGTAAGACCTTGTGAAACTCATGGCCCTCGTTTAGGTTAACTTCCTAAACTCCTCAGGGAAGAGTGAGTCTCGTTATAACCCCCTCCCCTCATGACAGGATACAGAGTGTCCAGTCTTGTGCAAGTTGTCATGGGTGCTGTGAGTTCAAGAGTGCCATGTGTATGTCAGGTCCAGGAGGCAGTGTTTTACATTACTCTATTTTCTAGCTCTTATATTCTTAATGCCTTGTCTACTACAGTGTTAACCAAGTCACAGTGTGCTGTAAATTCCCATTTATGGTTAAACATTCAAAGGTAACTTACTCTTAACACTTCGGTCTATTATGAGTCTCTGTTGTTTTTACCCCCGTTACAAAAAGAAGCTTCCTTGACCAAGCACAACAGCATATAGGGATACACTAACATATGGGAATAGACATAGTTATTGAGAAGGTAATTTGATGAACACATTTTATACATTTATCAAAACAGTAGATGTAGCTTTCCTACTAGGATTTTGGACATTTTCAGCCACAGGCTTTTGACCATATTTATGAAAATAGAATTTACTCCCATGGAATAGATCTTAGTTCTAATCAGACAGTGGTTAGCTACCCCCAGAACAGACTTACCACTACTGAACCAGTGGACAGACACACCTTTCCTGACTAGTCAGAGGTATAGCATGCAGTTTTTGTGCCTCAGCAAGATTATTAATGACACCCCCATCATCCCACCATTACACTTTTTTAGCACTATGAGGAATAGCCAGCAGGTAGCTTCCATCTCAGTTAGAGCTTGATTTCTGTATGTATTACAACCAGAACATTTAGTGTCTTCAGCAAGAGGATTTACCATCATCTAGTTGGTAGTGAGCAACTGACCACAGTGGCAATTGCCTATATTATTTTCGAGGTCTTAGGAACTTCCCTGAATAACAACTTGTAGGGAATAGCTCAGCCCTGGCACTGGGATCCTCATTCAGTAACTGTGGTTTCTGGGATGAGTTCTAGTCACTCATACAGAGTACTTCTGTTCAGACTCTTGATGTTTTAAAATATTTAACTTTAAAAGTTAGATTTATGTAACCTTATTCGGTTTCTGTGTACATTTTATTTGTAAACAGTGTCTCCTTCTGTAGCATAGGCTGCCTCTGAATGCATGATTCTCCTGCTTCTATCTCTTATATACTAGAACTGTAGGCAAGGACCACCATGTTCAACTTAGAAATATGTTCCTTTATAAATTGGAATATATTTTGTGACTCAGTTTTTGTTTATTTTGTAAGATTTATGGCACCATAGGAAGAGTTTTGATGTTTTCCACTTCTAAATAGTATCTCAGAGCATTCCTGGATGGCTTCTGGAATATGTAAGGGGAAATTAACTAATTTTACCAGAATTTACTTAACTTACATTTTATAAGACAACTTGATACTATAACTACCTGATTTCCTTTTGGATATGGTGTTATCTCTTGGGGATTGTATTATTTATAGACTTGCAAATTTGAACTGGAAGATTGCTAAATTTTTTTCTATTTCTCATTTTAGCTATGAAGAAACTGAGATCTAGGAAGGTGCAGTAGCTGGGCCATGGCTATATGGCTCCTCAGGAGCAGAGAAAAGATCTTGCCGCCTAATATAACTGTGTGCACTTTGCCCAGCAAGGGTATATAGTACAAACAAAAACAAAAACAAAAAAATAAAACAACTTAGGCTTCTAGAAAAAAATTACTCAACATTTTCTTCAATTTGTTGCTAATTTGATTCTTTGAGCAATTTCCAAAAGACCTGTTGTCTTTATATTGTGTTTCTTGTTGTTATTGGTATTATTTGTTAAATATCAGTTCATTCAACCAGAGACATGATAGAGCCTTCAGTTTGAATTATAGCCATATAGAATAGTTTGCTGAATAGTTTACTGAATTTTGACTGTGAAATCTTCAAAATTATTTTTAAAGATTTATTTATTTTGTTTTATGTATATAAATAATTTCCCTACATATAATATATATATGTATATACATACACAATACATATACATATACATATACATATACATATACATATACATATACATATACATATATGTAATGTGAATGCTTTGTATCAATGGATGCCAGAGGGTGTTGAATCCCCTAGAATAGAACTGGAGTTATAAATGGTTGTGAGCTGCCAGATGGGTGCTGGGAACTGAACCTGGGTCCTTTGAAAGAACAACAGGTGTTCTTAATCCCTGAGCCATCTTACCAGCTGCTAGAATAAATTGCCTCTTTAAAAATGTAACTGTATTGATTTTGAAGTGTGATTTGAAAAGTGTCTTAATGTGATTTTGATCTAATTAATTAAATTCAGTGTTGTCTACCAGTGATCCAGGTATAATACAGAACGTTGCAAGTATCTGAAAGAAGAGCAACCATTTTCCCTTAGGCAGTGCAAGATTTCATATTGAAGACACATGTAGAATTACTGAATTTAGATTGTGAAAGTACTAAAGTAAAGATAAATGTAGTGCTAAGAACTTCATACTCACAGTAAATAGAATGTCATAAGCACTCACAGAAATTTCTTTTTAGCTTATAGTAATAACCAACATTTTCCACACAAAGCCAATTTTTATTGGCTCTAGATAAACTGATGATTCCAAGTATATTATCTGTATTTACATAGAACTCTGCACTCTATTTTGGAAAATTTGGAAATATTTGTTAAGTCAAATATTTCAAGTGTCCTTTTTGGCACTTAACTATGTGATTATGACTTTAATTTTATGATTAAAAATCTTATTACTCATAAGACTGTACTGTCCCAGTCATATTTCTTTTAGCTATATTTTACTAAAGCTGTGCCTATAATTTATCTTCTTTCTTGTGCCTATAGGTTTTTGGGAATAAAGTGAATTCAGAGAATGTAAAATCCTCCCACCATCTGTCATTCTCGAATAAGTATGAGCTTGTTTTCCCAGAGCCTTTAGAAAAGTAAGAACAATATGTTTAATTTGTGAAGTTTCTGTTTGCCCTCTTCATGTTCTTCACACCTGGCCCTCTAAATGGAGATGGTGCTCAGTGACCCTTATATCTGATTAGTTTTTTATTATGAAGTTCTTTCTAAACCTGAGTTATCTTTCTTAGGATAGGATATTAACAAGAAAAGTAATTTCTCAAAAGATGTAGCATCTGTGTTATTTCAGTAGATTCAAAGCTCTTTGTAAATGTGTGTGGAGCTCTGGGAGGAGACAGTGTTGTTGAAGTAGCATAAAACTACTTCACTGAGTGCACATTTGGATTCCTTAAACAGTTTATCTGTTTTTGGAAAGAAAATTTTATTTCTAATTAATAGTACTAGTAGAATGGTGAATTCTTAGTACTGTGTCTGAAAAAAAAGAACCAGCAGAAAGTAAATTTATTTCCATTTCAAAACAAAAGGACAAGAGTTTTATAAAACTTCTTATCAAATGTCCAATTTTAGGTACTATATATTAAATCAAAACCTGTTTGATTAGACTGTGTTTCCATAGAAATTTACCAATAACATTAGCTATACTCACTGGAATACTACTCTATAATAATACTTTTACATGTGTGTGTCTGTGTATCACATTCACAAGTTTATTAAAGGAACAAAAATATAATGGTGATTCCAAGGTATTTTGAGACCCTATTGCCTGTTGAGCTCTCTCTATATATATATTTATTTGCCATTCAGATCATAGCTTAGTCAAACAGATATAAAAAGACAAATGGTTGCACAGTGAATATTATATATTAAAAATGCAAAGACTGTGCTATGGAAAGTTTATAACTATTTATAGAAAGAAGTGTTCCACAAACTTTAAAAAATATGTAGTTTATTTTTAATTATGTGTATCTGTGCATGTGTGTGCAAGTGTCCATGGAGACATAGGTGTTGGATCCTCTGGAGTTGGAATTGCAGGTGGTTGTGGGTACTAGGAAGTAAACTTAGCTCCTCTACAAGAGCACTAAGCACTTTTAACTGCTGAGCTGTCTCTCCAGTCCCTCATAAGCTTTTTTGAAAAAGAGATAATTCTGGGTTTAGAATTTAAGTAAATAGAACCTAGCTGGTGAAAAGAGGAGAGAAAATTTCAGGCGTGAGAGATGCTTGAGAAAAGTAAGGGCTTGTGAAGGTATCTTACTAATGTCAGGAGAGTGTGTCAAGGATGAAATGATGTATATGAGTTGGGATGACAGAAAGCTGAAGAAGAAGAGAATTAAAACTAAAGATACAGTGTGCACTGGAGTGAAAGAACTCAGGATGTGTGGATCTAACTCTATCTATTTTTGGTCTAGTAAAATTAAAATTAAAATTAAAATGAAGCACAGTTAGAATCCAGGTTCTATAGTATTCCATTCTATACTTTCTGCCATCCCCTACCTTGAAAGTTACTGAAGGAGAAGTGAGAATGTTTTAGAATAGTAGGAAATGTATATCACTATGTTTATAGTGGTTCCAAAAAATGAAGAGGAAATAGTAAAAATATAAACCAAACTAAAATATTCCTACAGAACCAAAGAAAAAGACATGATTAAAGCATAAAGTACATGTAAAAGATCTGTAATGATGGTGAAAATAAGCAGCTGCAATATTGTGTGCAATGAAGAGTCTTTTCTGTATGGCCTTGCAATCAGTTAATTTTAGGAAGAATTTTTCCTAGACATTGAGAATTAAGTCCAGACATCATAAGAGGAAGATTTGCTAAGTGAGATTGCAAATGAAAGTGCAGGGGCCAAGTCCATAGACTAAGTCAGCTAAGTAGTGAGAAGTCAGAGAGGGAACAAGAAGTGAGTACAGTCAGCTTTAAAAACTTGTTAACAGTTGCCAGCTTGACAGATGGAGAATTGAATTTAGGATATGAGAGAAAATGTAGATAATGAGTTACTGAAAAACAGAAAAGTCATAGTTGGATTAATTTTGAGCAGGGAGCAGGTATGGAGTGATGAGGAAGTTGATAATCTATTTGTTTTCCAAAAAGTAAATCCTGGTTTGTACCTTCTAGGAGTGGGGACTGCTTTTCAGGAAGGAAGGTAATTACATACAGACTACACAAGGGGAGTGGTTGCAGTGAACTAACTGATGGATGATGGGAGTTGTCTAAGGACAGAGCAGTGGCTTCTAACTTGGTCTACAGAGTCCCAGTTGCACCATTACTTTCTGTTCCCTAGCTAAGGGAGAAGAGAGGATGAACAGGTGGACTGGTCACAGGGTTCTCAAACCCAGTGCAGGAGGATACACAGTTTGTGATCAGGTGTTTACAGTTACCCTGGAGGTTATTAGACATTCTTCTCTAAATGTATGTGGTATATATTTTTTCTAAATCCTGTGAATGTTTTTCTTCTAGTGACAATGATGAGGAGATGTGGGATGTCGATGACCTGTCCTACAGAAACAGGTGGAGCAGTGTGGACACAGAGTCTGCTGGGCCGTCAAAGTCTGTCTCCCCAGTGCTTTCTGGTACTAGTAGGCTCTCAAAGGGTATGCACAAAGATATTTTTAATAAGAAATGAAAAGAGATGGAAAAATGTTCAAATGTGAAAATAAATTAAGGACTTACATATTCTTTTTCTTTTTTATTAGGTATTTTCTTTATTTACAAATACTTTTTCTTATGTTAAGTTTTTATTTTCAATTAATTTTTTTAAAGTTAGTATTTAAAATAATGGATTTTATTAAGGCATTTTCTTGCTTTTACATCATCTTCCTTGTGGCTGGAATTTCCAACCCCAGTAAGCATATATAAAAGGCATATAATCCAGTTATTATAATTATAAGCTATCTGCCTAGACTGGGCAGACCTAACTTATTCCCCAGCTGTGAGTCCCCTTGCTATTTGTGGTTTCTCCTGGCCACGTGGTTCTGGTCCACTGCATCTTCCTCCTCCTCAGTCCTCTCTCCTTACTCTCTCGTCCTCCTCTCCCCATCTACCTGTCTCCACTCTCAAACCTCCAGTCCCATCTTTCCTCTCCACCGCTCTAGCCTTTATTGACCAGTTAGAGCAGGGAGAAGGCTCACAAGAGCTCACCTGAGTACATGATGGACCGCTTGTAGAGGTCATCCCCTCCTGAGGAAGCAGAATTAACATCAGAGTATAAGCAGCATTGGGCCAACCCATGACACCTCCTCATTGTCTTCCCCACTTCCCTTGAACCCCCTTTGCTGATCTCCCTTCCTCCTTCACTAATAGTACAGGTTCTGCTTTCAAGCTGTATCTATTCCGTTACCTCATCTACCTCTCAAGATATCTTCTTCTCTGTTCCCGTTTCATGACCTATACATACATACTTTAAAAATAAATATACTAGCACTTCATATTTATGAGATTAATTTCTACCCTTCAATCTATTTTATTTCCTCCCACCCACCCCTATTTCTCTCATAGATCTTTGATAATTCTCCTGAGAGAGAGGGTTTCTTGTCTCCATTCAGTGATAGATTTGTAACAGTGTTGGCCCATTGTAACTGTTTCTTTTCCATCCACTTGGAATACAGTCTTAGTTGGACTCTCTTTTCCTACCTGCAGTTGGTCTTCAACTTCCTACAATAATATTTGCTGTAATTCTGTCTATTATTAGTTAAGACTTTGGTTTTGTGGAGCTAAATACTACTCAGGCATTATGCATTTTCCATGATGGTAATAACTCCCCTCTTCCAAGCCTATATATACTACTTGGGAAATGGTTCTTTCCATTCCCTCGTGTATTCCCAGGTCTTCTAATGAGTACCTGTTAGATACCTGGGACATTGAGTCCGACTGTGCTCTTGCCTACTTAGGATTCTGGATTGTCAACTGGCCCATATCATAGTTGTCAATGCACTGCTTGTGTCTGAGTGCTTCTTTCCCATGTGGGCAGCTCTTGGTTTCTCTCTTTCCCACTAGCTAGTATAAGAGATAGTGTTCCAATTCCTGACACTCTTTAGAGGACTCTGTCTTAGACTCCAGATCCTTCAGTTGCCCTGATCTCTGCTGTCTGAGAGTTCAGCAAAAGGATAATTTAGTCAGTTTAGCAACTTGTATATATAATTAGGACATGAGTGATATTACAAATAGCTTTTTATATCTTAAGAAAAAGTAGAACTTTAATATAAGTATGTCTGTAAAATATGAATAAATCCCTTTATAAACATTGTTTCCAAAACAAATAACTTTGCATATCAGTTTTTTCAGCCTTGAAAAATAATAATACCCCATTGTATGACTATACCATAATCTATATTATTGATTTCTTGTTGGATATATAGATATTGTGATAATTATCATTGGGGCTGAAGCTTCAGGAATACTCTTAGATTGAATTTGAAAAATGAAGGTGTTACTCAGATTTGTACTTCTGTAACAACAGTATAAGCCCACAAACTCAGTTTAGTGCCTAATTTAAGCACAAGCTATCCAGAATAAAAATAAGGTATCCAGAAGTTTTAAAAAGAAAGGGGTGATATTGTGAACCTTAGAAAAAGCATACACTTTTACATCCTCTATATCTGGGGCTGTTCTTATTAGTTCTGCCACATTCAGACATAATGACTTTTTTTTGCTTTACTATGAACTCTTAAGTGACAGCTCATGTTTGTGGGGCATGAAATTTGTTTCTTTCCACCAACGACTTTCATGGCTGATTCTCAACATATCAAGGGGTTCTTGAGAGAAATATTTTATTTCTAAGTACCTGCTTTCTCAGTTTCAGTGTAGGACTAAGATTAGACTCTATCAAGAGTTGGCTATTAGAAGCCTTAATGACAAAGAATTAATGTCATCAAAATATGAAGAATTATACATTAACAAGTAGAGGACAGCCAATAGATATTGACAGGCACATTACAGAAGAGAAATATGAAAAAGTATTTTAATCTAATTATAAATTAGGAAATTAAGAATTCAATAACAGTGAAATAATTGTATAAACTGTAATGAACAGACTTTTTGTTTTAAAATACCAAATGTGTTGAGTCCATCCTGATAAGCATGTGTTAGGGATGAAATAATTTTCAGTTATATACAGTGCATTTATATTCTTTGCCCAGAAGAGGAAATAATTGTACGTTCTTTATATCATCTAACTTGCATTCCCTTTATTATCTTATAAAAGAGAAAGGTAATCTATTTTTATCATATATTCATATTGAAGAGGGAGAAAGTCTCATACTTATTATATTTATTTGTGCTAAATATGCCCTCAATAATGTCTATGCTCTCTATTTAGTTTCCTCCCTGTCCAAAATTATGACCATTTCCAAATTATCCCTTAAAATGACAGCCTATCTATAATTTATAAAATATCTATAACCAGACACCCAAACCCAAGGAATTGGGATGATGAATCTCCATAGCTTCTTCCTGCTGAATTGGGAAGATGAATCTTTTTAAGGGGTGGGAAAGGGTAGGAAAATTGGAAAAATTGGTTAGACTTAAGAAATCTAGCTTTACCATGTATGTTCTTTTGTGATTGGGTTACCTCACTCAGGGTGATATTCTCCAGGTCCACCCATTTCCCCAAGAATTTCATAAATTCATTGTTTTTAGTAGCTGAGTAGTTCTCCATTGTGTAGATGTACCACATTTTCTGTATCCATTCCTCTGTTGAGGGACATCTGGGTTGTTTCCAGTTTCTGGCTATTATAAATAAGGCTGCTATGAACATGTTGGAGCATCTTCTGGGTTTATGCCCAGGAATGGTATAGCTGGGTCCTCTGGTAGTACTATGTCCAATTTCCGGAGGAAACGCCAAACTGATTTCCAGTGGATATTAGCCTAGAAGATAGGAATACACAAAGTACAAACCACAAACCATAAGAAACTCAAGAAGAAGGAAGACCAAAGTGTGTATACTTCGTTCCTTCTTAAAAGAGGGAACAAAATACCCATGGAAGGAGTTGTAGAGACTAACTACTCCACCTGGGAATCCTTCCCATATTCAGTTATCAAATCTAGACACTATTGTGGGTGCCAGCAAGTTCTGGATGACTGAAGCCTGATATAGCTGTCTCCTGAGAGGCTCTGACAGTAGCCAACTAATACAGAAGTAGAGAGAGGCTCACAGCCATCCATTGGACTGAGTACACGGTCCCCAATGAAGGAGTTAGAGAAAGGACCCAAGGAACTGAAAGGTTTGCAGCCCCTTAGGACGAACAACAATATGAACTAACTAGTACCCTCGGAACTCCCAGGGACTAAAACACCAACCAAAGAGTTCACATGGTGGGACTAATAGCTCCAGCAGCATATGTATAGCCGAGGATGGCCAAGTTGGTCATCAATGGGAAGAGAGGCTGATGGCCCTGTGAAGGTTCTATGCCCCAGTGTAGAGGAATGCCAGGGCCAGTGAGCGGGAGGGGGTGGGGTGGTGAGCAGGGGGAGGGGGAAGGGAACAGGGGTTTGTTTTAGTTTTTGTTTTATTTTATTTTACCTTATTTTATTTTATTTGGAGGGGAACCTGAGAAAGGAGATATTGTAAATAAAGAAAACACCTAATAAAAAAGAAAGAAAGAAATCTAGCTTTTAGCATCTGTTGTCTTGTCTCGGTATGCTTAGAAAGTTCAAGGCTTGGCTGAAGTTCTGACTGGATCTGTCTGAAAGATTGATTGAACCGAGTTCATTGGGAATTAGCATCTGTTCTTGAAGTTGTTCTGGAATGTAGTCTCTGGAAGCAGCATCAAGCGAGGCAGAATTGGGCAGGGAGCTGGAGCAGCAGGTCATCTCAGCATCCATCCCTGAGGGGGAATTTTGTCAGAGCTGCATCTTGATTGTTTCATTCTTTTTTTGTTTTGTTTTATTCTTCAATATAAATTTTACAACCATTTTTATTAATATGAATGTATTTGTATGGCTTGTGCAAGGTGCACAGATCAGTTAAGGATACATTTTTTTGCACCTCTGAGCCTTAAGCTCTCTGAGGCATTTTAGAAGCATTTGAGAAGGTGTCAGACTGGATCCTGAGCCTGCCACCCAGCTTTGTCTGGGTTGACTTTGACGGCATGTATATTCAAGAATTTCCATTTTAAAAATTATTTCATTGGTTATTTTGCCAGTTAAGCCTTCTTATCTCCTCCCCTTTTCCCCCTGCTTCTATGACAGTGCTCCCCCCCCACCCCTCCTGCCTCACCACCTTAGCATTCCCCTACTCTGGATCATTGGGCCTCCACAGGACCAAGGGGCTCCCCTCCCATTGATGGCAGATAAGGCAATTCTCTGCTACATATGCACCTGGAGCTATGGGACCTTCCATGTGTACTCTTTGGTTGATGGTTTAGTCTCTGGGAGCTCTGGGGGTTCTGTTTGGTTTATATTGTTGTTCTTCCTGTGGGGTTACTAACCCTTTAAGCTCCTTCAGTTCTTCCCCTAACTCCTCCTTTGGGGTTCCTGTGCTTAGTCCAATGGTTGGCTGTGTGCATCCACATCTGTGTTGGTCAGGCTCTGGAATAGCTTCTCAGGGGATAGCTATACCTGGCTCCTGTCAGCAAGCGCTTCTTGACATCAGCAATAGCATCTGGGTTTGGTGTCTGCAGATGGGATGGATCCTTAGGTGGGGTAGTCTCTGGATGGCCTTTCCTTCAGTATGTTCCACTCTTTGTCTCTGCATTTCCTTTTGACAGGAGCAATTCTGGATTAATATTTTTGAGATTGGTGGGTGACCTCATCCTTCAGAGTGAGTTCTCAATTGCACATAAGATACTATCTGTTGAAGCATCCATTACATGTACACATGTGCATGCATGTGCATTTGGTCTAATAAAATGACTGCAGCATTCATTCCATAATATCCAAGCAATTATCAGTTCTGCTTAAATGGGATGGCTATGGTTTTCTTTTGCCTTCAATTTTCTTAGTCATTCCCTAGAGGGTTCCTGGCATTTCAGCCATACTCCTCCTTATCCTTGTTGGATAAAGGCATTCCCATTTCCTCTTGATAATGATAATCTGTCTTTCCAGGCACTATAATAATTTCCTTTTACCTATTGGTTGTGTATGAAGAGTCCCTGGTGACACTGCTACCTTCACTTCAATAATTATTTCCCCAATAGACTTATTTCTAAATCTTTTTATATCTGCATTGATTTCTTTCATCAATATTTGGTTGTTCTGAAATTGTATTATACTGATTTTATACATTTATTTTAGGTCTGTATGTTAAATAGATATGTTTTGGTGCTATTATAATGGGACCCGTGAAAATATTTTAACACAGACCATTCATTCTCAGACTGTAAAAATAGGACTGATTTGTAAATTATCCTTGTAGTTTTTTTTTTCTTTTTCTTTTTTTGGTTTTTCGAGACAGAGTTTCTCTGTGTAGCTCTGGCTGTCCTGGAGCTCACTCTGTAGACCAGGCTGGCCTTGAACTCAGAAATCCACCTGTCTCTGCTTCCCAAGTGCTGGGATTAAAGGCATGTGCCACTACTGCCCAGCTGCCCTTGTAGTTTTTAATGACTTTCTTGAAGTCATTAATTCCAGGATATGTATATGTGTGTACCCATGTATACACGAGTATACATATATACACATATGCACACACATATACATTTTGAGGCCTTTTTTTGAGACAGGGTCTCACTATGTTGTACTGGTTGGCTTCAACTCAGGGATCTGCCTGACTCTGCCTCCTCAGTGCTGAGATTAAAGGTTTCACTCCTGTGCCTGATTGCACATATATTTTTTTTAAAAAAAGTTTGTTATTTTTCACAAAATTAGATGTATATATGACTATAGGTTTCGGCAAAGTTCAGAAGAGGGCATCAGATCCCTAGAGTTGGAGTTATAGCAGTTGTGAGTAACCTGATGTGAGTGCCGGGAACAAAACTCAGGTCCTCTGCAAGAGCAGTAAGTGCTCTCAACAGCAAGCAGTCTCTCTAGTGCTACCTTGTATGTATTAGTAACTTTTCTAGTGTAAATACTTAAGTCACTGGGTAGTCTCAGGTTTTTCTACCTTCCCTCTTTATCTGCCTCTTATGTGATTTTCTGTACTTACTACACTAGCTAGTGAACACTACTGAACGAGAAGGAAAAGTGTGGATACCTTTGCTAAGAGCCTCCACTTTGAGCAAGAAATAATTCTAGAATAATGCTAAGTACTATTTTACCAACATTATTGTTCAGTTTATATAATTATTATATGAAGACATATCCATAGTAAATACTCATGCACCAAATCATGGGGTCCCCAATTTCATGAAACAAATACTAAAAGACATAAAAGACCACAACTTTTTTAAATAAGACCCCAAAATGATGCTGTGCGAAACTGGGTAACTACCTATAAAGAATAAAATTAGGTCTGTTATCTCTTGTCCTGAACAAAAGTAAGATTAAAGTGTATTAAATACCTCAACTTAAAACCTGAAAAGCTGATGCTAGTAGAGTACTAATAGATTGGAATTTGAGAACAGAACCCTATTAGCCCAGAAAATAGACTCAAGAATTCACAAATGTGCTTAAATGAAATAAGAACCTCTGTGTACAAAGGGGTCCAGAATGAAGTGATGACCTCCCGAGTGGGGGAAAAAATCATTGCCAGCTGCACTTCAGACAAGCTGTTAGCATTGAGACTATGTAAAGTGTGTGTGTGTGTGTGTGTGTGTGTGTGTGTGTGTGTGTGTGTTTTAAAGTGTTCAGCATCCTTAGCCATCAGGGAAACACAAGTCCATTTTGAGATCCCATCTCTCCCCTTATAAGAATGGCTATCATCACAAAGGAAATGCTGGCAAGGTGTGGAAAGAGGAATCCTTGTTCATTCTTGGTGGGAGTGTACCCTGGGACAGCTACTTCACAGATCTACAGTTTATCAAAAACTAAAAATATCACTACCATATGAACTAGCTAGACCACTTCTTAGTCTATATTCTAAGGATTCTACACAAGAGATATTTATCCATGTTTATGGATGCTCTATTCTCAATATTAAGTAAGTAGAATCAGTATAGATGTGTCCATCAACAGATGAATATATAACACAAATGTGATACAAATATGCAATGAAAAACTACTCAGGTATGAATTTTTAAAAGTTATTTAATTTATAGGAAAAATTGTGTGGAACTGAAAATGTTCCATTAAACAAGGTAACCCAGATTTAGAAGAACAAGTACCAGGTTTTCCTTTTTGTATATGGATCTCAACTTTTAACATTGTTGTCTATCTGAATTTCTTGAAACACGTCTATGTTTTCTTGAAACAAATAGTTTTGTAATTTAATGTCAGACATTTAAGCATTTGGTCCCTTTGGATTTTTTCAGACAGTGGAAGATGGGGTCCAGCTTCTATTTTTGTGTATATTCCCAGCACTATACCTTAAAGAAGCTACTATTTTCCAGTGTCTACTTTGACCTTTTCCTTAAGAATTTTTTTTTTTTAATTTTTAAAATTACTTTTATTTTTTTACAGCCCAGTCATTGTTCCCCTCCTGGTCTGCCCTCCCACAGTTTCTCATCCCATTCCTCCTCCCCCATGTCTCCAAGAGGAAGGATGTCCTATCAACCCCTGCCAGGCCTCCCCACTCCCTGGGGCCTCAAATTTCTCTAGGGTTAGGCTCCTCTTCTCCCACTAGGCAGTCTTCTGCTGTATATGTGTCCCTATCTCCAGATAAGCTACCTGCTGTATATGTGTCCCTATCTCCAGATAGGTAGTCCTCTGCTGTATGTGTGTCAGGAGCTCTCAGACCAGCTCATGTTTGCTGCCTGGTTGGCAGCTCAGTGTCTGAGAGATTTCAGGGGTCTGAGTTAGTTGAGACTGCTGATCGCCCTATGGGGTCACCCTCCTCCTCATCTTCCAGCCTTTCCCTAATTCAACTACAAGGGTCCTGGACTTCAGTCCATTGATTGGATGTAAGTATCTGTGTCGGTCTGGTCTCAGTCAGCTGCTTGTTGGGCCTCTTGAAGGACAGCCATGCTAGGCTCCTGTCTGTAAGCACACCATCATAGCATCAGTAATAGTGTTCCCTTGAGATGACTCCCAAGTTATGCTGGTCCCTGGACTTCCTTTCCCTCAGTCTCTTCTCTGTTTTTCCATTGCAGTTCTTTTAAACAGAAGCAATTCTGGGTCAGATTTTCTGACTGTGGGACAGCAACCCCATTCCTCTACTTGATGCCCTGTCAGTAATAAGTGGATATTAGAATTTTTTTATTACAAAAAGTACAGAATACCTAGGATATAATCCACAGAACTAAAGAAGGGTTAACAAGCAGAAGGGCCCAAGTGAGGATGCTTCAGTCCCACTTGGGAAGGAGAAGAGAACAATCACAGGAGGCAGAGGGAGGGAGGGACCTGGGTGGGAGAAGGGAGGGGGAAGGGAAAAAGGGAACATGATCGGGTATGGGGTAGGGAGGCAGGAGAGAAGCCCTGAGGGCCAGCAGAATGAATGGAAATATGCAACTTGGTGGGAGGAGGAGGGGGACTCTAGAAAGTACTAGAGAACAGGGGTGGGGGGTTAGGGGGGTGAGAGACTCTCAGGACTCAAAGGGAAGGACCTTAGATGAAATGCCCAATAGTGGGGAGAGGGAATTCATTCTTGAGAATTATTTTTCTATAGATGTTATGGTTTTACTTCTGTGATTCTGTTTCATTGGCATGTACGCATTTTTGTGGTAGCATCATTGTTTTGGTTACTATATCCTTGTAATATCATAATATCTTATTATGTATTCAAATTTTTACTGCTTTCTTTTATTCAAGATTGAGTAGCTACTAGGCCTCATTAACTGCTTCCATGTGAATGTTACCTTTTTTTTCCCAATTTTTGTGTGAAGAAAGCCATTGGGACTTTGGTAGGTATTACATTAACTCTGTAAATTGTTTTGTTTGGCATGGATAGTTTAGCAATCTTGGCTTGTCCAATCCATGGATATAGGAGGTCTTTTCACTTTTCAATGACCTGTTCATTTTTCTTTATCAAGATTTTGTAATTTTTATTGTAGAGATCATCCAGCTTCCTTCAATTAGTATATCACTATATACTAGATATTTTGTTTTAGCTGACTTGAATTGGCTTTTTTATTGATTTCTTGATCAACAAGTTTGTTATTTTTCTATAAAATTACATTGGCTTTGCCTGTTGGTTTTGTATCTTGTAAATATAGCAAATTCATCCATTCTAGCAAGTTTTGTTTTCAGAGGAAAATTAATACTTTTTACATATAAAAACATGCCATCTACTAATGAGTAATCTCTTACTTCCTTCTTCCTTTTTGTCATTTTTCACTGGGTAAGATTGCCAATCCTCTGTTGAATAATAGTATAAAAGTGGGCATTAGTTCAACTCACGCTTTCTGAGTAAAAATGTTTAGCTTTCCTTCATTCAATATATTTGCTGTGGGTTATAATGTATATCGTTTATTGTGTTAAGTTACATGCCTTAAATTTTTAATTTATTGGGATTTAAATATTCTGTTTTATCATGAAAGGATGTTGAGTTTTACTAAATGCTTTTTTCTGCATCTGTCAAATTTACCAAATGGCTTTGGTATATTACACAACTAGAATCTCTAAGGCTTTTATATTTTTGTTTGTTTTTGTCCTGGTTCAAAGAAGATCAAAATAGCCTCCTCTTTGGGTATCTCCTCTCATGGTCTGCTTATGCTGCCTCTCATACTGTTGTTACAGAAGTTTATAAAGAATTGTAGAACAATTTCTTTGGCTGTCTATCCACTCAATAGCCTCTTCCCTCTGCCACTCAAAAAGGCTTCTAAAGATATCCCGTGGTGTTTCAGTATAACATCAGCTACGCAAGGACGTTCAGGTTCTTGGGAATGGCCATCTTCTTCTTTAGTTTAATTGATTTTATATCTTTTTTATTAGTAGTAAGTTGATTTTAGTAACTTATTTTCCATTCACATTGTTTTCTTTAGAAAGAGATTTTGAGAACTTCAATATTTTACCTTAAAATTGTAAAAATTGTAAAGTATATTTTATTATAAACTTCTAGACTTACTGTATTTTTTTGATCTACAGATGATATTTATAAAGTATCAGATACTTGGAACTTATACTGACCATGTGACCAAAAGGTCATTGTAAAATGATGGATTCCATATGTGCTCTTTGATAAAGAACACATTCTTCTATTATTGCGTGTTGGTATATATCCCTTATTCTGTCTTATTAGTTATATACTTAGGCCCTCTCTGTCTTTCGATGTGTTTCATGTTGTTTGGTCTATACATGTAGTGTAGAGTGAGACATTTGTTGGAATCTTCATGCCCTCTCATATAGACTCTAGAGGCTTCAAAATGCTTGATTCCATGGAGGACAAAAAACTTTGTCTTTTTTAAAATCCACAATGTTAATTAAGCATTTTTGCCTTGGTGTAGTTGTCAATCCATGCAACATGTTCATAGTATAAGACCGAATATGCTTTAGTCTACTTTATGTCTAATAACTCTGAATGGGTCTTGTCTACAAATGACAGATTTTTATAACTTCAGAGTACATAGCATTTTTTTTTTTGAAAATGGTAGTCTATTCAAATGTAACAGACTCTTATGGAAAAATAAATTTCTGTTAAAGTTTAAATCTTTGTGTTTAAAGAGGAAAAGAGTCTAAGAAATATAAAAGACCCTTCAAATGTCTATTGTCTACTTAGAACTTACAAATGTGGACTTTTGTGTTTCTCAGACACTGAAACACCTTTCTCTGAGAAGGAGCTAACTCAGTTGGCTCAGATTCAACCATTAGTATTCAACAATTCTTCACGATCTGCCATGAGGGATTGTTTGAAAATGCTTCAGAAAAAAGAAGAACTTGATATCATCCGTGAGTTTTTGGTAAATATGTTGGTCTAAAGAAAAGTTTAATTTCTTTTTTCTGCCACAACTAGAAATTTTCTTTCCTTTTCTTCTCCTCCTTCTTCTTCCTCTTTCTGTTCCTCTTCCTCTTCTTCCTCTTCTTTTTTTACTTAGTATATTGCTTGTATTTTAAAATACTTATTTTTAAAATAATGCACATGATAAAAAATAATCAAATAGCATAAAAGGCAATAAAATATATGGATACTCTGCTATCTTTTCTTCCCATTTCTCCCTGGGCCCCCCTTTACTGTTAGGCTTGTTATTGTAGATTTAAAGAAGTATTGACATGTTCTTTATTCACAAGTCTACTCTGTTAAAGAAACTTCTCTATAACACACAATTTTCACTCATATTACCACTCTGTACAGCTTTATCTTTGAGTTAATCGCATGTCAGATATCTTCATTTTTTTTTAAATAGTTCTGGGAAATTTAACTTGTTCTACTCTCTGCTTTTTAAACAGCAATCATTCTTCATATGCTTTTTTTTATATCTGTCTTTTTAAAGAACACATTTCTAGAAAGATAGTATTTTGTGCTGTCAGATTTTGACATTTGTTGATCATGAGTTTTGTTGATGATTTCTCATTTCTTTATTATAATGTACAAAATTATTGTATATTAACATGCCGTTTTTACTCATATTTTTGCTTATTATTTTTTATATTAATTACTCTTCATATAATAAAAATATTTCTTTTGTGATATACATATACACATACATACATATGTGTATGTGTGTATATATATGTAAATGTGGATATATATATATATATATATATATATATATGCTTAGACACATAGATGTGAGCACATGCATATGAACCTATTTACCATGAAGGAATAACTAACTTTTAGTAGTGAAATTCAGTGATCCAAGGACCTTTGGATTTTTACATTATATCCATTTTTTTTTTTAGTAATATTCACTTCAGTCTAAGAAAGTAATAATTATTTTATACTTTCTGGCACAAATAAAATCTTTTTATAGTATTTTAATTTTTCATTCAGTATCCAGTTAGCATTTAACTTGACTTAAGGCTTTTAGAAGAAACCACTATTGTATATCTGTGAGTTTGTCTTAAGACTGTATGAATTTTATTTTATTTTTTGGTAATGAATGATGGCATTTTATCTTAGACTTTTAAAAACTGACTATGATTTAGGCACTGGTTCCACACTTCTAAGCTTTAGCATATAGTAAGACTAATCTTCACTACCTTTGTGTGACTTTTTTCTGTTTTTTCTTAAAAGACTTTTTTCTGGGTTAGTTTTAGAATTGGCTTTTAGAAGTAGAAACTGGCTGTAGTACCCTACTGCTCGACACCTAGGCAAGTACCTTCTTAGGACCATCCTTTGCTTCGCCTTCCACACACATTACATTTCACATAGTCACTAAGACCCAAGTTAACTGTTGCTCACTTTCTTGGTGTTTTCTTTATGTATCTTCAGACACAAGTAGACACTATCACTAATATTACTGTTTCTGTAAGTCACATGATATTTGATTAAAGACTCTCCATTAACTGCTTAAGGATGGGAAAGTGATTTATTTTGTCTTTGTATTACAGTATCTAGAACTAGCTGGTTAGTAAATTTTTGTGAATTAACACTTGTTAAAGAATTTCTTTTGAAACAAAGATAATTCTTTTGGCAGTAACCCAGCTATAATTTTTTTCAAGAAGTAAATTGTAAGCCTCCTTGTAGCTTTTTGTTGAAATATTTCTGTTATAGTTGTTTTGTTTATAGCATGATAATGGTATGATTAGAAACTAAGAATTATGCATTCTATTTCATTTTTCATGAAAGAGTAAACAATAGTGTTCAAGGGGAAACTTATCTTGAAAATTTAACATTTTTTAATCAAGTGGCTCATTGACTTATTCTCTTAACTTGGGATATTGTATGCAGTCTTTATTGGATGAGATTCTATTTTCTCTGGTTTATTATATACCATTGAGTAACAGGTTATACCATATGGAGTTTAAGGATAATGCTTAACAAAGGGAGATTTTCATTCTTTTGAAATAGTAAATACATGGCTTTTTTAATATTTGAAGGAGTTAGAACAAATGACTATGCCTGATGACTTCAATTCTGGGAATGAGCTACAGAACAGAGATAAGAACAGATACCGAGACATTCTTCCATGTAAGCTAAGAACATTTTAAATTATTTTCCTGTTAACAGAAGGGAAAAGGGAAAAGCCCATTTTTTGCATGACAAATTTTGAACTTCACCATCAATAACTCTGGTAGCTAGCACTGGATTACCTGGGCATAGTCTAGGATATGTGATATCTCTTCTGACAACTGTCAGTGAACTATTTACACTGCCCTTTAGTCTTGATTACCCATGTAAGACAAAGTCTGAGACATCCTTCACTTGGTATCGTAAGCCTGGCTACCTTCCCTGGCAGCTTGTTTAAACATTAAAACACAATGGGGCTTTTTATATCCTCTGCCCTAGACATTAAAGCTAATTTACCAATCTGCTGCTCAACAGGTAGCTGATTTTTGATTATATCCAAAGGACTCTACTCATGGCTTCCCTACACCAATGGAAATTAGACCATTTTCCCTTCCTCAGTGTATTTGCTCACAGCATTTGTCAGTCTCAACCACCTAAAAAACTCCAGAAATAAAAATACAGAAATGCAGTCTTAATGGAAACTTTATTCTCTGATCATCTCTTAATATAATCATCCACTGTTCAAGCCAGAAAACTGAGTCATTTGTTATATGCAAAAAGGTCTTGCAAATTCTTCTTCTTCCACCTCTTTAATACTTCTCCAATCTCCCAACACTTCTCTATTGACATTGCTGCCAACCTGGGCTACTCAGCCCAGTCTCTCACCTCTAAGCTGATGTCTGTCTTCTTTATAACCAGTCATCTTTCCTACTCATTCAAACAGCTGCTGAAGAGATTTTCTTACAACATAGTCAGGGTATCTGGCTGTTCTCTTCCATGGCCCTCTGGTACTGTCATGGTGACGCTTTTCTTGGTGTTTGACTCTAAAGCTTCTTTGCGTTTCTTTTCCTCCTTCCATACAATTAAACCTTGAAACTATGCAAGAACTACCTTCCTTCTCTGTTGTGGTAATCCCTCTGTCTTTCATAGCTCCTCAGCCCAACCTTTGTTGTTTCCTCAAAGCTAGATTTGCTGATTTTTCCAAGGGTTCTAGTATCTTGGGAGTGAGTCCTCTCCTACTCACCAAGTTATTCTTTAATGATTTTCATTGTTTCTGTAAATATATTTGAGAGTAGCACAAATCCAAGGGGCACAGTGTCTGCCAAGACAGAATAGATACTTTTGTTTTGTTAGCTCATTCAGATTAAGATGCCTGGTTATAAAGCAATGAGCACCTTCTCAAGATAGTTAAGCCAGTGCATTCTGTCATCTTCTGTGAGACAGTCTGAAACTCACTAGTATGCATTTCTGAAAATTTGGTCAGTGGGCCACTATGCAACATTTTAGCAGGGCAAACAATTTAGTGCTCCTCTGAAAGGTCAAAGGTCTGATATGTTGATTTTTATCCCTTCAGTGTGCAATTAATTACTCTCCAAAGAGACTAAAAGTAAACAAGGTTTTAAAAATGATCCTCTCAGGACTATAAGGAGTAAAAGGCACCCTTGCAGAAGTGAAGTACGCATGCATGTGATTCTCTTCCAAGTCTATCCTGTGGACAAGGACTTGTAGAGATGCAAAGCACTTCACCTAAATGATTACAAATAAGGAGAATCATCCTAGAGCTTTTGCTTTACTTAAACTATAATTCACCTAAGTTCTATTTTAGGGTTTGCTTACTTTGTAACACAGACCAGTCTAATCTGAGCAGCAGCATATGAACACACGCCTGGTTTCTTCATCGCACGTATATAGCAAGTTCTGATGGCACGTTAAGAAAGCCAGAAATCATTTGTTAGCTCTCAGTTCAGTTAGTCTTCACTTTGCAAGCTCCAACCTGCACAGATATTGTTAATAATAAAACATGCTGTTAGAAATACCATAACGTGAGTCAGATTTCAGTTATCACTGTGCCTTAGCTGTGAATAGTGCAAACATAGCAAGTATGACAGCTGCCCCCTCAATGTACAAATGACTGTGTCAGTAAAAGTTGGGCAGCATAACATGGCTTCACCTGACGTCTTTTCAAATGTGTTTGTGTGGTGTGAACAAACAGCAGAGCATGCAGCTCTACTGGGGACATCTCCCAGTGAGAAGCCTGTGTGGCATCCTGCAAACAGGTTAACCAAGAGAGCTGACTCACAAACACAGCAGTCAGTGGCAGCAAAATTGTGTGTGTGTGTGTGTATACATGTGCACATATATACATATATATGTATACATTGTATACATTGCATATATATTATTCTGGGGAAAATTTAGAATTGAACATAAATACCCTTATAGAATAAATAGCTGACTTGGAGCATGTGGTGCTATTATGAAACAGGGAACTCTACTGCTGCACCCAGAGGTACTTGCTGAAGGGTGCCTTCCCGAAATGAAAGCACTGAGTAGTCAGGTGGTTAGGATGAAGGCCTCCCAGGAGACATGCACTGGCTAGAGGCTTTATGTTACGGGAACTTTAGGGTAGTTTCAGAACAGTGGGATATAAAGGGTTAAATGATAGGAACGAATCCAAATGGATGAGGGAATATGACAATCAAGACACAGTAAGAGGTTCACCTTATAATGAAAAAGGAGCACACTCTGTTTAAACTGAAAATGAAGTGCTTGAATTCTGTGTTTGTAATGTCTTAGGGTTAGTGTTCAAAATATGAATCTTGCTTTAAAATTTTTCTGTATTTTTATAATCAGCAGGAAAGTTTTTAAAGCCTTGATGAAAATTTTAAGGGCCCTGAAAATCATATTTCCCTATTTATTATTAAGAATTTTTAAAACTCCAGTTTACATAGTCATATTTATGGCTTTGTCCCATCATGCAAAGCAAACAAGGCCTTTATTACAAAGATTTCCATGGGGAAACAGCATATTACATTTATTCAACATTTTATGACTTCAAAATCATTTTAATAGATGCTTAGGGATTTGAGAATACATTATATATCAAGTCTCCTACTCCAAAGGGAATACTTTTTTGTAACTTGTCTCTGGGTCAAGACATAATCAGAACTGGTAATGGTAGTATCTTAAACTTCTCAGTATTCTTTATAACAGTGTGGGGAGGCAGGGAAGATGATAATGTGTGAATTTAAGGATGTCAAAAAATAAGGAAAATGTTCCAGTCAACTGTATATTTATATAACAACAACAACAATGAAAACCCTTCTAACCTTTACCTTGTACTTTATATAAAAATGAACTCAAAATAATTCACAGAAATACATATAATAAAAACCAGAATTGGGTGTGGAGAGATGGTCCAGTAGTTAAGAACTCGTTCTGTTCTTCCATAGTACCCAAGTTCAATTCCCAGGATCCATATCAGATGGCTCACAACTGCCTAAAACCCAAGTTTCATGGAATCTGACATTTCTTGTCTTCTGGGTATGTGCATATACACACATGTGCATGCACATCCACTCACAAACACACTGTAGGTGGCACACACACAGACATAATTAAATATACATAAAATGATGTCTTTAATTAAAAATATAAAAACACAACTTCTTGGAATTAAACTCAAGAAAAAAATTGTAGCATTATATTTAGTAAAAATGTTCTCAGTAGGATACAAAACTGAAACTCCCAAGGGAAAAAATAATTAGACTTTATCAAACTTTTAAAAATATTGTTCTTCCAAGTGTAACACTCTAAAAGCAAAATGGCAAGTATCAGGCTAGAAGAAATTTAGGTACAAAACATGTACTTGACAAAGAATATGAATTTATAATATAGTAAGAGTTTCTGTAAGTAAAAAAACAATAACCCTACAATAAATGAGCAAACGATCTGAGAAGGCACTTTGAGGAGGTGTAGTGATTTCAACCATTTTTTCCTTCTATCAGGTATCACACAGGCCGTTACAATGATAAACAGTAGCAAACACTCTGGATTTGTTCACAACACATCTTTATACCAAAGAATGGAAAATATAACTAAAAGGAATGTCTGTGGATGAATGTCTAGGGGTCCAAGTGTGTAGGACATTTTGAAATGAATGCTCCCTACTAATGGAGAAGATGTAGTTCCTGTATCAGGCTTCTATAGCCAAAAAGATAGTGTCTTGTGAACCTCTGTAGCCCCTTGGTGGCAACATATTCCTCTTTCAGATAGGATTCCCAAGAAAAAGCTCTGTGGCTAATGTAGACAACTCCAAAAACTGTTGTGTTGCCCAGATTCAGCAGATGTAATGGTCGCTAGGAGGGAAGCTCTTCAGAACCTGTGGCAGTGCTGGAGAGAGCCTTGGGATTTTGGAGCAATGCACTGCAATCCCTGTAGGAGCTGCTTTCTTTTGGAGAAGCAGGTTTTCAGCCTTAGCAGAGACATAATAGAGAACTAAGTAGATATTGCTTCTCTATCAACATCCAAGCCATTAAGCTGGGTATACACAATAGCACTTGCTTATCAGAAAGATATGGTAGATGTGAGATTCTTCTTAAGTAGACCCTTGACTACTTACTTTCCTATTGCTGTGACAAAGCATATGACCAAGACAACTTATAAAAGAAAGCATTTAATTTGGGAGCTCATGTTTCCAGAGGATTGGAGTCCATGAACATCATGGCAATAGGCAGACCAGCGTGGCCCTGGAGCAGGAACTGAGAGTTTACATTCGATCCACAAGCATGAGACAGTAAGAGAGTTAACTGGGAAGTAGCATCTCAAATCTCAGAGCTCACCCAATAACACACCTCCTACAATAAGGTCAGACCTCCTAATCCTTCCCAAATAGTTCTACCAACTGGGGAACAAACACTCAAATATAGGAGCTGATGGGGCTCATTCTTATTCAAACCACCACAACCTTAAAGGCACAAGTAAGTTCCATGACAAAAAATTGTCCAAATATCCATGATTTTCATTCCGGGTACACTAGTTTCTTTCCTCAACTTGTACCTATGTTATTATGAGGAGTTCCCTATGATCAATTGACAGGGGAAACAGGATTTGACATGGTTCCAAATTGTTTCTGAGGCTCACCTGTGTCACTGGACAATTACACTACTGTAGATCATTTTTGAGACATTTCTGAAGTGTAATGGTGAAAGGAATTATACCTACTAGGAATAACCTTGCTTGGTGTACTTGGTTGTTCATTTTTCTTGGAGAAATGGTTGGCAGGTAAGCTTAGGTGATAGCCAGTCCCTTAACTGGATGGATAGTCAAGGCCTTGGAAGGAACATAGTTGAAAAAGTAGTAACAAAGAAGGTCTAGGGAAAAGACATATAGGTAGGGCTTTCCAAATGAGCTAACCCCATGTAAATCCTAAGCTCCCCGGGAGTGCTCATGAAAAGTGACTTCAAAGGACAGTAACCATGTGAGTAGGATACTGTCCATGGACAGCAGTCATTTTCCCCAATTCCCCTGCCATTGTTCAGTAGCTCATGAAAAAATAAAACCAGCCTGTTTGGCACTATTGGAGACTATTCATGGATTCAGCTTCACAGACTTCTTGCCACCCACCAAGAAGAACCAGGCTATTCTCAGTCATTGCCAAGTATCTGGACTTCAAGAAGCATAGAAGACTGTAGAGTCCCTGATACCAAACTGGATTCCCCAAGATGGCAGGTTATCTTGAACCACTTTTATCGTGAAAGAAACAGTGATTTTTTTTTTCGAACCAAAGAGAAATTTACTCTGATTATGGATTTGCCTTCCCTAGGTGCAATGCTTTTTCTGAATTTACTGTCTGCAGACCTACAAAATGCCTTACATCATGGTACGCCACACAAAGGAACTCTCTTTGTGGCAAGTGGCTCTTAGCAGTGGCTTTTTCTGTGAGGTTCATACAGACTTCACTATCCTGATGAGACTTACGTGATATAATGGTTGAATGACATTTTGAAGAAAATTATAGTGCTAAGTAGGTGACAGAACCTTCTTGGGACAATATTCTCTAGTTGGCTGAACACGTAGTACCTGCTGTAGCCAGGATTCAGGGATTTGGGGGTACACACACTGGTCTCAGCAGGCACTCTTGGGTGTGGGGCATTTACCAGGGCATAGGGTACTTCTCAGGCACTGCACACTTAAGAGGAAGCTTCTCCCAGCATCTGTCAGTTGCCAGTAGCACCTTAGCTGGGGATGGAGCTTTGTGCCCAGCTCTCTTGCTCTAGTTGCACTTTGTGGGTCTTGTCTGTGCTTCCAAAATCTTTGTGAGTTCACGCATGCAGCTGCCTGCTGTGTCCAGGAAATACTTCCCTTGTTGTCATCCACCTTCTCTGCCTCTTACATTTTTATGCACCCTCTTCTGCAGTTGTGCCTGAGCCTTTGGTGGAGGAAGTTCCTATATAGGTTTCATTTAGGGATGAGCATTCTGCAGTCTCTTGTTCTCTGAATCTTTCCCAGTCATGGGTCTCTACATTGATCATTAATTACCTGGTACAAATATAAGCTCCTCTGATGAGGACTAAGAGGTACATTAATATAGGGTATGATGATAGGTTATTAGGAATTGATTTAATACTATGTCTAACATCATAATAGTCTCCTAGGGTTTATAACTCTCTAGCTTTAGGTTCTTAGTCTGATAATGGTGTCCAGTATGGGTTTCATCTTGTGGAATGGACCTTTCTCCAGTCAGAAACTACTTGTTTGCTTCCACGAGGTTGGCCTTGAGGTCTTAGCAATTCTCTTCATTAATGTTATCCCAACTCATTCAATGTCTTTCTGCAAACTTGAGTCTTCCTTAAGAGTCAACAAACATGTAATTATTTGGGGATTTGTGGAGCCCAGAAAGGCTGCATGGAATGGGACATGCAGGACAGGAGTTTGAATTAAGTAATTGTGGTTTGTACCTGTAAGCTAGATTTTACTAAATTAGTTAACATAGTCAATCTTTCTTTTTAAAACTAAAAGTATTTATATAAAGTAGCATCTTGGATGGCAAGATGTTACATCAGTTAGCACCAGATACTGCGCTTCCTCCCATTTTGAAATATTTGGTGTTTTTCTGTATTTGGCAGTAGACCTTTCTATTCCTCTTTATAAGAGAATTGTGTATCATATGTTGGAAGTCATAGACCTTGTTTGGTGACAAGTAAGCATAATGTAGCTGGAGTATTGGTGGACCAGAGTGCAGATGTCTGTGTGCAGTAAAGCAAGGGCCCAAATGGTGAAGATTACTATGGGACAAAGTGGCAGTTTTCTCTCATGCTTGCTGACAGTGTAGACAAGCCCCATGCTGCTTGGAGCCAATACTTTCAGTAGCATCTTTGTTGCCATATACCTTATTTTGGTTGCCATATCATTGCACTTAGTGGAAGGTGAGAAAGAACTGGAAAAGGTGGCTGCCCAACTAGAATACAGGCATTGGTAGACTTCCATTAACACTAGAATTTGTATCCAAACCATTTTCTTATTTTGTAAAAACTCTCTTCTCTGTTGCCCTAAATTTACAGATTTCCTTGATTTTCAGGAGAATACCATACCATTTGCTATTACCCCTGACACAGGGCAACAGGACAACCAGTAGGAGTCCCAGTGAGGATCCAATATTGACAGAGTCACAGAAGCCAGAGACCTCTAACCAGACCAATAACTCACTGCAATGGAGGGATCAATTTAAACTTAGCCCTTCTGAAAATAATCTCATGTGCCATTTTCTTTTGAGAGAGTGGTAAAGAAATTCATGGACTTACCTGTGTGAGATGCTTTCATAAAGTCTGGGTAGCATAGCTCACTCTTCTATTATTTTTATCACATGTTTCTGTTTCCATAATAGATGATTCAACACGTGTTCCTCTTGGAAAAAACAACGACTACATCAACGCTAGCTATATTAGAATAGTAAATCATGAAGAAGAGTATTTTTATATTGCCACTCAAGGACCACTGCCAGATACTATAGAAGACTTTTGGCAAATGGTTATGGAAAATAATTGTAATGTTATTGCTATGATAACCAGAGAGATAGAAGGTGGAGTTATCAAGTGTTACAGTTACTGGCCCATTTCTCTGAAGGAGCCTTTGGAATTTCAACACTTCCGTGTCCTTCTGGAGAGCTTTCATATAACTCAATATTTCACCATTCGGATATTTCAGATTGTGAGGAAGTCTGTAAGTCTTACAATGCTGCTTGTAGATGCGTGTTTTACAAAATAAGCAAGTGTGTTGGAATATATACTGAGGGTATGCCATGTTTGCTTGCTTTCACTGTGAAGCCTTCTCTTTTCTGAAGGGAAATGGAGCAGCCATGGATCTGTGAGTGAGGGGAGGTAGGGGGAGGTGGACTAGGAGGAATGGAGAGAGGAAGGCTGCTGTTGGGATGTATTGTATGAAAGGAGAGTGAATAAAAAGAAAAAATTTAAAAGTAACTTTTGTTATTGGTAATGGTGCACACCTTTAATCATAGCACTCAGAAGACAGAGACTGGTGGATCTCTGTAAGTTCAAGGCCAGTCTGGTCTACAGAGAGAGTTCAAGGACAGCCAACTCTAGAAGAAAATAGAGTAACTTTTTACCTCCTTGTAATCTAGAAATGAAGCTATAGTTTTGTACTTCTGCTTAGCCAAACTGTGACTGGAGAGAAAGAAAATGTAAAGGGGACCACAAGGGCAGGGAGTGGCTATCAGATGCTTCTGGTCCTGTGATGTACTTTGGTGGCTTCTGCCAAGTGTGACAAACTGTACTGAGTTTGTCAAGAGTGCCTACTGCTGTGCTGGATTCTACTGCCGCACAGCGAGCAGAGAGACACCTATATTCTCCAGTACTTGAGTTGCTGTGCTCAGTGATCATGTCAAGGTTCATATGGGGTGATTTGGGAGCTAAGATGGGAAATAGTGTTATCTGGAGTTTGGAAAAAGGATTACCGAAGTTAACATCACATCTGGGTAGCAAAAGTCCTAGATAAGAAAGAAAAGAAGCAGACAATTGAAAAAGACATTGCCTTGGCTGTATTTATAGAAACATAAGTAAGTGCCCATGGAACAGAAATTTGTACATTATCAAGGAATAATGAGGGATACAGGGCAGTTGTAGACAAAAGCAGGGACCAACTAGAACATGAAATGCCCCACCTGCAAAAGAAAAAGAATTTTCTAAGTAGGAGTTGGGACAAAACACTTACAGGTAAGTTTGTTTTGTTTTGTTTTTTAAT
Source organism: Mastomys coucha (assembly GCF_008632895.1). Classification (NCBI taxonomy): domain Eukaryota; kingdom Metazoa; phylum Chordata; class Mammalia; order Rodentia; family Muridae; genus Mastomys; species Mastomys coucha. The sequence goes on from NW_022196915.1 coordinate 20,291,785, forward strand.
AAAATTACCAGACTCATAAGGCACTTAGGACTTGGTACTTGTGACACTAGGAAGGTTTGAAAGCACACTGATCATACATTAGTAGTGACTTCTGTGCAGGAAGTGCAGATCCTTCTGACTGTGTGAGCCAACTTTTTACTCTTAAGTACTTTGAAATCTTGGTTTATCTGCAGCCTCATGATACAGAAGAAAAGTGTTAGTATAGGATTTAGAAGGCTAACACTCAAATCCACGCTCTAACTCTGTGAACCTTGTGACCTAGCATATACCTCCCAGTTCTCCCAATTCTGATCTCTAAAAATGGAAACAAAATAGTACTTTTATCTTAGGCTGATATAAAGATTAAAGTAGACAACCCATGGGAAGCTCCTAGTGCATTACCTGGTGGTAATGCACTGAATTCCTGAATCCTGATAGCATCCTTGTTTTTATTGTTTTCCTTGTGTTCTCCTTTTTAAAATGGAGAAAAGCAAATTCTGGCAACTTTCAGAGTTTTTAAAAACATCAAGCTTAGGTTTCTGTATTCTAAATGTCTATACGCCAGTGTCTACTGTCTCCATCAGCAGCATTGTCATTCTTACCATAATAGAAATTGAAATGAGATGTTTAATATAAGAAATCAATAAACCTCTCTCTGTCTCTCTAACAGACAGGAAAGAGTCAATTTGTAAAACACTTGCAGTTCACCAAATGGCCAGACCATGGCACTCCTGCCTCAGCAGATTTTTTCATAAAATATGTCAGTTATGTGAGGAAGAGCCACATTACAGGACCCCTCCTTGTTCACTGCAGTGCTGGTGTAGGCCGAACAGGGGTGTTCATATGTGTGGATGCTGTGTTCTCTGCCATCAAGAAGAACTACTCAGTAAGTGTGTGATAAAGTAGATGAACTGATAGTCTCTCTAAACATGCTTCTCACAGCCTGTGCTTATTGGACGACTATGCTCTGAGCAGCACAGCACATCGAGTGCACATTAGCTTAGGAGACCTCATTCTCAATGGGTTTGCTTCAGGCTCCAGGGACTGCCATGAGGATTAATGTGTCTTATATCAATGAATAGCTAGGATAGTGTAGAGAGTAACAAGCACTCTCTAAGTAAGCAGTCATTTCCTTCCTTTGTGTGCCACTTAGGGTTTTAGTGTTTCTTTTAGATAATTTCAATAAAGTATTCTTGCTTTCAGTGAGCAAATCTGACATGCATGCATGTTGAAAAATGTTGAGCTCAGAGTTGATGAGGAATCTTAGGCTTAACTGCTGATGTTACTATCTACTTTAGATTTGGGTGGTTTTATGTAAATTGCTCATCCTCTCTCAAATATCCATTGTATTATTTTATACAATTCTGTGATTTATAGCTTTTAACTGTGTGTATGTATGTGTGTATGTGAACATGCCAAGAGATGATAGAGACATCAGATCCTCCTGGTGCTGAAGTTATAGGCGGTTGTAAGTTGTTCAGCATGGGTGCTGGGAATTGAACTCAAGTCCTCTTGAGCAGGGAGCCATCTCTCTAGCCTCAAAATCAGTTTTTTTTTAAACATAAAATTAGATAAATATTTATGAATATGAGCCAAACATTAGCAATCCCTTACTTTCTCCTAAACTGAGGTGTAAGAGACAGTCTGATATATGGTGATTATACACTTCTTTCTTGTTGTCTATGTGGCACATTAGCATGCTTCCTGAACTCTTCTGTGCTGCAGTACTGAAGAAGAGAAGATGTCTGCTGAGTATGCAGGCCTTGGGGAAGGTGGCTCTTACACTGCCCTAAGGACGTGAAGTCCATACCCCAGTGAAGAGGTGAAGAGCCATGTGCCCTGACAGGTTTGTTCTGCAGTTACTTTGCTGTGGGACAAGGTCAGATTCCTGAAGTCTCAGGCTCTGCACAATCATACTCCAACAGAGGCAGGCCTTCCTGTGGTGGAAAAATGGATGCTATATTTTCAGTGTTTGCCCACAGAGGACATCAAGAAGGAGCTAGGAAAACAGTTCTTAGGGAAAGATGAATCTCTTTTCAAAAGCATGGGCCCATGTCTCCTAGCATTTCACTTTCTGTGTGTTAGTCTCTGAACACTGAAGGATGGTCCTGGCCTGTTTGGATCACTCATGATTGTAGGCCGTGAGACTGAGACTGGGAATGATATTGTTTTCCAAAACAAACTCAGAATATCATTACGAAGAATGAATGTAGGCTGGATGGCCAGAAGAAGACACCTGTCCTAAAATGCTGAGAAAGTTTGCATGCTTGTCCTTGTTCATATCACTGTACAAGCTGCCTGTTATCTTTTGTCAAATCGAAGCAGCACTGTTCCCCCACAGAATAGCTTCTTCCTCTTGAAATGTGCCTTATTGCTGATCTTACACATTTTATTTGGCAGTTTTTCTTTCTCAGTGGTACTTTGAGTTGAGGATATAGCTCAGTGGTAGATGCTTGCCCAGCATGTTCAAGGTTTGAGAAAGCAATGAAAAAATGATGTTTCTGTTTGATGAAATACTGTGGCTAAAAATAAGAACACAGCCGTTGTGTCTTGACTTTCCATACAGCCCACACTGTCAGTAACTAAAGTTCTTATGGATGCTGTGGCCTACTTGCCTGGGAAACTTCACTAAGCAGAGCTTGTTTGTGGTCATCAGAGTTCATTCTGTAGAAAGGCCTCTGGGACCTTGACACGCCCATGCCTGTGTCCACAGCCCAGGGTGTCTTCCCCTGCTCCCTACAGATATAAAAATAGGAGAATATACAACCATTTATGTCTGTTTATTGATATTTAGAGTCACTTTAATTTTTAATCAAGTTAGGTTAAAACCCCTTATAACATTTGAAAGCAAACTAGCTCCTATCTTGAAGAAACGTCAAGGATTTGTCAGATATTCTCAGCAAAACTTGTTTCCTTTTTTCTATCATCAGCATATAGTAACTATTAACCAGCGGCTAATGCAATAAAGAGAGTCTTGATGCGCTGGGGAGAACAAGCTGCAGTTTAACATGTTTTCCTTTATATACTTTAACTTTTATATGACAGTATTTACCTCGTCTTGTCTGGAAGGCACTGGGCTTTGCTTTGTTGATAGAGAGGACTCGGCGTAAGAAGCCATGTGCTGATTTACTTTCTGATTTAAAGACCTTCTCTTGTCTGTGTGTGTCATTGCAATTTCAATGCCCGAATTTCATCTTGTGAAATATAAGCTGCAAGTCACATTTGTGCTGCGGCACTGTGGATTTCTACAGTTTAGAATTAGGTGCATTTGTCAGCATGAGAACACAATTGACCAAAGTGAAACTTCTTGGATGTATCATGTGCCCTACCAGTCACACACTGATTGAATCACCATTAGCGATATTTATAAATTCCTTAAACAGCACTGTTGTCATTCTCTGTCATTAGCTAGCTCCCAAACTTACCTACCGAGGGCACAATTAGAAATAACTGTCTTTTCTCATCTATTTACCAAAATTTCAAAGAAAGAAATCATTAGAGCATTTTAACCTTTTTTGATGACTGTGTATGATTTTTACTGTTAGCAGTTCAAACACTATTTTGTATGAAGTCTATTGAGTAGTAATATGTGAAATGCTAAATATATGCTTTTGTTGGCTTTCTAATCTATTGCTCTATAAAATAATCTTTTTGGTTTTGTAAAAATGCCTTCTTATTATGAATGGCAATTAAATTAATGGTTCCTTTGTTTTGTTATCTAGCACATCTTTCTGAATAATACCAGTGTGGTTTTAGCACATCACAAACAATAATTATTATAAAATACAATTATATGTGGAGACCTAATTCCAGTAAAATTTGTTTGATATTTTTACTCTTCATTTCTTCTCAGTTATTTCCATTGTATTGTAGTCATTGTAGTTGTAGTCATTGTAGTTGTAGTCATTGTAGTTGTAGTCATTGTAGTTGTAGTCATTGTAGTTGTTGTTTTTGTTATTGTTGTCTGTTGTAGATGTGGTAGTTGTCGTTGGCCACTACAACCACACTCGAAAGACTGTGTCTGTTCTAATAAGATAATTCACCAAAGCTTCTTTTGCCATCAGTAAATTAAGGTTGAGGACTGTAGATTTATTGCCATAATTTTACCCAGCACTGTTGCAGTTTTAAAGCTCCCAACGAAATAGAGGTTTTAATTTTAATGACTTTTACTTAGTTTCCCTTTTTGTGCATCATGTTTCAAATATCAAGTCTAGGAACCTAGATTTTGAGAAATTCAAACTTTATATTTTAGACCCAAGTCCATACTCTGTGTTGAGTATGTAAAGCATGAGGTTTTAATTGAGAATTATTCTCTTATTTCCTTGTTGGCCTTGGATAACCAGTTGTTCCAGAAACATTGAAAAGTTTATTCTTCCTTCACAGAATTGCCAGTATACCTTTATCAAAAATTACTTAGAGTGTTCCCATGTGGCTGTTCTGGTCTGTACTCTGTTGAATTGATCTATGTTTCTCATTTTGCTGCCAGTACCAACCTTTGGATCTCTGTAACTATGTAAAAGATTTAATATTAGATAGAATGATTCCTTACACTTCATTCTTACATTTCAAAATTGTCTCAGCCAGTTCAGAGTTTGTGTTTTCCAATGTAAATTTTGTGATTAGTTTGTGCCTTAGTTAGGATTTCTATTGCTGTGATAAAACATTGTGACATCTTGAAGAGAAAGGATTAATTTCAGCTCACAATTCCATACCACATATAATACATCACTGGTGGAAGTCAGGACAGGAATTCAAGGCTACGCTCAGAGGCAGGAGGAGTGCTGATTACAGGGTTGCTTCCCATGAGTAGCCTGCCCAGGGATACCACAGTGGGCTAGGCCCTCCCACATCCATCATCAGTCAAGAAAGTACACCACAGACTTGCCCATGGCAGGTGTTATTGGAGGCATTTGCTAGGTTAAGATTTCTTCTTTCCAAATATGTCTCTAATCTCTGACAAGTTGACATAAAACTAATAATCATAGCTTGCTTTCTGGAATTGTGGTAAAAATTACTTTGTATCTATATAAATTTTTGGGAGAACTGACATCTTTCCTGTATTGAATCAGCAAATATATGAATATATTATATATTTCCTCATTTAATAGGTCTTTTTCATATTCTTTGGTAAGCATTTCACAATTTTCTGGATATAAATTTTTTAAGTGTTCTGTTCAATTTATCCTATTTCATTTTCTTTGACCAAATCGGAAATTTACTATTTTAACTTTCAATTTTCCCATATTTGTTGCAATAAAAATAAGACGTAGAAATGCAAATGATATTTGCATGTTGCTTTTCTATCCTATGACCTTGTCAAGCTCATTTATTCTGAGTCTTATTTGTGGTTTAGTTACTTGTCATTTCTACATAGATGAATTTATGTCAT
>NW_022196915.1:20299652-20303255 GCF_008632895.1 Mastomys coucha
CTTAAGATCTTGCTTCTCCTATCTCAGCCTCTCTATTAGTAGTATTGTTTATTTTATGTTTTTCAGTATACTATGTTTTTCAGAACAGCTTACATATTTTAAAAGTACTTATATGCCAAAAGAAATGTAGACAATTAAATTGGGAGGGGGTTTGTAAGAGAACAGCAAAGAGTAAGACTGAATGCTTTGCTTGACGTTTGTAAATCTTGTATCAAGTTACCACAGTAAGAGCCAAGATTTTAAGCTCTACTAAATATAAAAAACAAACAAAAACACTTTATTTATTTATGTTCATTTAAGAAAATATTAGTAGTGATGTATTATTTTGAAATCTACAGTTAATATGTTTGGAGTTATTTAAAATTTATATTGAGAAAAACGTATGTATTTTCAGTATTGCCGTAGACAAAGAAAAATATGACAAAAAATGTATTGTAGGTATTGAAGGAGGGTCTCTGGGAGGAGTTGGGGTACAAAAGGAAAACAAGAATGTGATTTAATTCTATTTACTTAAAATATTTTTTTAAATGTTAACAAATTCAGATTGAAATCATGTAACTTTTCTCATAATGCAATAAAACTTAAAATAAAAAGAAGTTCTTAAGTGTTCATAGATAAACATTTGTTGTTAGAGGGGAATTTTCTTATGTGACTGAAAAAACTACAGATGTGGTCTAAGGAAACATTGAGGTCTGTTCACTTACAACCATGTCATTTGTGTGTGTGTGTACAGGAGCAGTATCAGTTTTGTTATGAAATTGTGCTTGAAGTTCTTCAGAATCTTCTGGCTTTGAATTAAGAAAGACTTCTGTGCCTGTCACTTGAGATTACCACACAGCTTGGAGCCTGGGCTGTGTCGAAGCGTCTGCTGGCCACGCAGTTTGCCTTCTGATTTTCTCTCTGAAAGTCCCTGAGGGCCACACCACTGGGCACAGAGTGAACTGTTTCCACTTGATCTTTCTGGACAAGAGCAAAATACCCTTCATGCCTTCTACTGAAACTAAAGTTATGTGAAACAACCTCAGCTTGGCTGTCTGGTTTGTGGCATTACAGAGTTTAATAAAAGACTTAAGTGTATTCGTTAAGATTTTATTTGGAAAGGTGGCCAAAAGCTTTAGACAATTTCTGACACTTTACAAGCCTCACTCTTGGAGAACTGCAGGCTCACAGACTGATCTCTTGTGGGCATTTTGCAGACATATTTATCTGTGTTCTTTACCAAAGCTAGAATCTATACTCCCAGCTGGTAACTGAATAACTTAAAAGGACTCTAATTAGGATGGACTGACTTTTGATATAAAAATGGTTTTTGTGTCTTATACTTCCATGGTCCCAAAGTGTCCTAGGGGTTTTGAAGGAAGAGCTACCTTCCTGGAGCAGCAGTCAGGCCCTTGTCTGCTGCCCTGGGAAGCACCTTGTAGGTGAATCGTGTCCCTCCTTACCATCCCCTAAACACACTGATGAACAGTCTCAAACTAAAATACACATCCATCTGTAAATTCAGTGGAAATGTTTGCCAGGCCCAAGTAGCCTTCTTTTCCATCCTGCCCCTACAGTTAACATACTATTCCATCTGCTTTATCAGAGGCAACTGTTACATGGCACTTGCCTCTTGATCTTTAGCTAACCCATAAACTTTAATATAATGATATTGCTATATAAGTTTGAGTCATTCTTGGTACCTGTTGTATCTAGTTATTTTCTTTTAAACTAAGATCTAAAGAATATTTTTTTTCCTCTAGAGGACCCATTAAGTCATTTCTTTCCTTTATAGGAGTATTTAGATGCTGGATATTGGACTAGATTTTGAAAAACTAAATTCATAGTTGTGAAAGCAAAAACTTCCACATGCTTGTTAAGAAAATTCTGACATTGTTACATTCATCATATCAGGATTCTGCCTCAGACAATTGTAGTGATTCTTTGGTTGAAGGTTTTCAATGATCAGACACTCCTAATTATAAGCCACAAAGAAATTGATAAGTGTATTTGTACAGTGAATTCAGTAGCGATCAGAGCTGTGAATCATATTGAAAATTCCTAAAATTATAAATGCTAAACTTTTAGGAGGCTCATTTCTTTGGTTAAATGAATACTTGAATTGGTTGAATTAAAATTGATAATTCTCTCTTTAAAAATAATTATATGCCATATATTTGATATTACTTCAAGTTGATTATAGCTATTTATACTGTTTATATGCATAGTTATCTGTGCAGAACAATAATATCATTCTGATTATTGGTCATTAACATTTGTATCTGTAACTGTATTTTCATTCTGTTACTATAAAATAATAAGTATAATATAGAACAATTTTCCCAACATTGCCTGTATGTTGTTATTAAATGAAAATATTTACTATGCATTCATTGCCTGGAGTACTTTAATTTATCAGGATCTTGTGATTTCTTATGAAGAGGCCATCCCCATGTCTTGTTGAGCATGCCTCCTCTTTAAGGTGTGCCATATTTTTACAGCTAAACTACTTTTGAGTTTTGCAGGGAGTTTAAGTAAACATGGGAATACTGACTGCATTTGATTTCATTTCATTCTTGAAGGTGAATTTCAAAGCAAGAACTTTGGATTGCTTGAAATCCTAACTTCTACACTAGTAGTGAATCATTTTCTACCTTGGATGTGAAACCTTGGTAAGGATGTAACAGCCAATTGAAAGAACGCTTAAAGATATTTAAATATAAGCATGGATATTTAGTAACTTTCAACTTCAAAAAATATTTAATGATGCTTAAGTGTTAGACCAAGACTTTTCAGAAATAAATATTACATATTTTACCTCCGCACTGGTTTTACTAATTTATTTTTCTTTGGACCTTTTCATTCTTGGACTCTTTGGAGCATTCAGCTTCCAATGGAGCTTACATATATGACTCAAAGGCCATTTCAGTGATTTATTTTATTGAAAATTCTCAAAGGAAAACACCTTGGAAGACCTAGAGTGAAAGTTCCATTTCCTACTTAGCTTTTTCTAAGCCTTGGAAAGACTTAATTTTTTTCTGCGTTGTCTTGAGATTTGAATAACTGAAGAAGAGTTATATGTATCAGTCAGTGGACTCTGTGGGGAGGGTGGATGGCTCAGAGCTCTTAGTCTATAGCTGTGATCCTAAAGTAGGAGTAATACTTTCATTATGAAGCCATCTGAATTTGAAGATATAGTAGAAGCTACCCAATCCAGCTATCATCGCTGAAGTGATGAAAATGACAAATCTTTTTAGAAAAGTCACATCATATTTAAGGGTAGAAGAGTAGAGTCTATTAACAAAGCCACCAGCACTATCACCGAGGAGTCAGCTGGCAACTGGGAAGAGTATGAGAATACACAGTACAATCATTGTCATTAGTATTAAAAAGGTAGAACAAAATTACTTGCTTGCCTTCATAAAAACAATAGTTTACTGAAAATAATACTAGAAAGTGTATCCCAAAGTCAGAATTCAAGGTACCTTTGTAAAATTTACTTTCTCTACAGCTATATTCAGCTATATATAGCATAGTAACCATAGCCTGCCATCATTTGTTGAAGGAAGCCGGCCCACAGCTTCACTTCATCCCGTGGGAGCTCCACGAACGGGGAACTCGAAG
>NW_022196915.1:20307438-20307617 GCF_008632895.1 Mastomys coucha
GCGGAGCGCGCGACTGGCTCCTCTCCTCCCCCGGGACGCTCAGGGGACCCTATCTCGGGCTGCCGCGCTACGCCAGTGTGTAGCCTGGGACTGGGCGCGTATGGCAGCGCGCTGTTCACTCGCCTGGCCGCGAGGTGTGAGAGTGCACGGCGCGAGGAGGAGAGCGCCCCGGCGCCCGT
>NW_022196915.1:20307627-20307764 GCF_008632895.1 Mastomys coucha
GTAGAGTCGCGCATGCACACTGGTAAGGCCGCAAAGTCACTTGGGAAATGTAGTTTTAAGGGGGCACCGGAGCGTCGCCTGGGTGGCCAAGCTGACAGGGCCGCACGGAGGGGAGTTCAGGGAGCGGCAGGCCGGGC
>NW_022196915.1:20309072-20385360 GCF_008632895.1 Mastomys coucha
GCAGTATCTGGTGTCAGTTGGAATTCTTCTGTGAAGACAGCAGGGCTACCACAATTTGTAATGTTGTAGGCCCATTTGCTTACAAATTATTATCTACAGCTGCTTTTGTGCTATAATAGAAATGTCTGGGTTATTCATATTTTCAGGGATCATATAGTTCATACAGTCTACAGTATTTACTTCCTAGCTCATTTTAAAGGGGAGTTTTGCCAACCCCTTTATATCAGCAACAGAGATATTAAACATAACAAAATAATTGTATAAAATCAGACATAGGCATGGCAGTACATGCTTTAACAACCCCAGCACTGAGAAGGCAGATGTCTGAGTCCAAGGCCAGCCTGGTACACATAGTGAGTTCCAGGTTAGCCAAACCTGAACAGTGAGACCCTTTTTCAAAAACCAAAACTTCATAAGAACTGAGTGGGCAAGGCTCAGGGTCTAGATGAGCAGTAAATTCACTACAGACCCAAGATAGTTTAGAAAAGGTAGAGTTAATTGAGAGGAAAGGAGAATAATGAAATTATGGTAGAAAAGTCAACGTGTTTTAAACACTGTGGTTCTGGGCAGGAGTGTAGTTAGGTGGTAAAGCGTTTGTCTAGTGTGTGTGAGGCCCTGAGTTCCATCCATTGTGCATACGCTTGGGTGCATGCATGCCACAGTGTGCATGTGGCAGTCAGAGCACAGCTTCCAGACTCAGTTTCTGCATTTACTATGTGGGGCCCAGGGGCTTGACTCAGGTCATCAGCCTTGGCAGTTAGTAGCTGTAACTGCTTAGCAGCCTCACTACCCCAGATCTACTTTGTATTTTTTAAAAATATGTAATATGTTAAAGTTAGTATTGAAAGTCCAAAGCTTAACAATTAGAGCAATTCTTGATAGATCTGATAATACTGAGAAGATAGACAGATACACATTATGTTTAGAGAGTTCAACACTTGTCTTAGTAATTGTTAGGATAAGAGGGGGAAAAATGAGAGATATTGCTCAGATCTGGATTGTCAACCAGATCCACATGCTATTGTAATTACATGCACCAAATTACAGCAGGATATGCTTTCTTTTGAAATGTACAGGAGAGTCTATAAGAGAGAATTTTACATCTCAGTAAAATTTAAAAGAATTATAATATTAATATATAAAGTATGCTTATGTATGAACTAAAAATCATACATTGTGTCACCATATGAATGTGGAGGTCAGAGGAGAACTTGTAAAGGAGATATGTTCTCTTCTTCCACCATGTGTGCCGTGGAGATCAAGGTTGGCAGGCTTGACAGCAAAAGCCCTTACTTATTAAGCCATCTCACCAGCCCAATATCTATCAGTATATTTCTAAATAACCCAGAAGTCAAAAATGGAAATTAAAAGAGAAGTTAAAGAGTACTTCAAACTAAATGAAAATAAAACTTTTGAGATATGATAACATAGTCAGGAGAGACAATGGTATCTTTGGTTTGAGCTCTGCTTCACTTTATACCAATGAGACCTCCATGCTAGTTGTTTTAAAACTATTCCCAACTGAAAATTCAAATCTGAGGGGACATTTATCTTGAAGATGATGCTGAGGCATGAGAATGGACGAGCTGTCCATAGAATGCGAGATGAAAAACAAGGACTGAACCCTGGGGAGTTCCAGTGTTCTTTACCACCCTTGGTGGCCTGGCTGCAAAGCCGCTTGTTTACTCATAATGTGTACTGTGTGACACTATCCCTTGGATAACATGAACAGACATTACATGAGGACAGGTGAGCAGGACAGATGCTCCTCACCTGCCCTCCTCACCTGCCCTCATCATCTGTCCTGCTCACCTGCCCTCATCACCTGTCCTGCTCACCAGCCTTCCTCACCTGCCCTCATCATCTGTCCTGCTCACCAGCCCTCATCACGTGTCCTGCTCACCTGCCCTCATAACCTGTCCTGCTCACCTGCCATCATCACCTACCCTGCTCACCTGTCCTCATCACCTGTCCTGCTCACTTGTCCTGCTCACCAGCCCTCCTCACCTGTCCTGCTCACCAGCCCTCCTCACCTGCCCTCATCACCTACCCTGCTCACCTGTCCTCATCACCTGCCCTGCTCACTTGTCCTGCTCACCAGCCCTGCTCACTTGTCCTGCTCACCAGCCCTCCTCACCTGTCCTGCTCACCAGCCCTCATCACCTGTCCTGGTCACCAACCCTCCTCACCTGCCCTCATCACCTGTCCTGCTCACCTGCCCTCATCACCTACCCTGCTCACCTGCCCTCATAACCTGTCCTGCTCACTTGTCCTGCTCACCAGCCCTCATCACCTGTCCTGGTCACCAACCCTCCTCACCTACCCTCATCACCAACCCTCCTCACCTGCCCTCATCACCTGTCCTGCTCACCTGCCCTCATAACCTGTCCTGCTCACCTGTCCTCATCACCTGCCCTGCTCACTTGTCCTGCTCACCAGCCCTCCTCACCTGCCCTCCTCACCTGTTCTGCTCACCTGTCCTCATCACCTGCCCTCATCATCTGTCCTGCTCACCTGTCCTCATCACCTGCCCTGCTCACATGCCCTCCAGCTGCTCTATTCATCTGTCCTCACCTGCCCTCCTCACCTCTCCTCAGTGCTTATTATGATCAGGAAATTCCATTTTCAGTTTTGCTCAGAACTGCTTCTCTCCAGCATTAATGTCTTATAAGGAGCCAGTTACTGGGTTTATTTGCTTATTTGTGTCAAGTACTTTCTTAATGTGTCAACTGATCTTGAGTTTTTCTGTTTCTGCTGCTCTATGGGTTCTATGTGACATTTCTAATGTCTGAAAATGAACTTGGAAATAGGCTATAGGTTCATCTACTTTTAAAAAAGAATGTTAATTTTCCCCCAAATAATATCTTTATGAGTTATTTAGTAATGTCATACGATGCACCCTATCACACTGGCCTCCCATTCTTCTCAGGTTCAACCCCACCTTTTCACCTTCCCCACAGACAGACAGACAGATAGACAGACAGACAGACAAATTATAGAAGTTTGGTCTGCTTCTTTCTCCCAGGCCCATGCTCCCAGAAATAAGACTCAGACTCAAAATATATTTACAGATACCTTGGCCATATAGCGAGGCTCTCCTTTGACTAGATCATAACTTAAAATAACCCAATTATTTTAACCTACAATTTCATGTGGCTTGTTACCTGTGTTTAGGTACCATACTCCTGAAAGTAACCCCAATAAACTTACTGCTTTGATGTGTCATCAATTGCCTACCTGTGATGAGGGCAGGTGAGCAGAGCAGATGAGCAGGACAAAGGTATCAATAACAAGTGTTAGAAATGTAACTAAAGTGAGGGTTCAGAACAGTGAAGTACAATTCTGAATAGTCATTCAAAGAATATTCCTAAAAAGACTTAAACTTATGTCTGAGGTGAATGAGAAATGTCCTCCGTGGGCTCAGCCATCTGAGCACTTACTCCCCAGTGGGTGGCTCTATTTGGGAGTTTATGAAACCGCTAGCAGTTGGAGCCTTTCTGAAAGAAGTATTCATAGGGAAGCCGGGCTTTTTGAATGTTTATAGACTTTGCCAACTTCTTCTCTCTACTTGGTGTGAGAGAGGAAGTTGTATATATTTTATTACAAATAAAATATAATCAGCCTGCTCCTCCTCTCACTATGGATTCTTCTGGAATTATGAGCCCAAATAAACTTTTTCTATAAGTTGCTTTTGGTCATGGTGTTATATTACAGCAGCAGAAAAGTAACAGACAATCAACATATAGATAACTGGTGATAAAGACTTACCATAAGGATTCAGAAATAAATACAGCCATTCAAGGACAGTTTGGAATAGTCATTCAAATATTCTGAAATAAAAGATTTAAATATATGTGTTGAGGTTTTATAGTATATCCTTGATATCACATGAGTAAAAATAATACCAAAGATATTTCTAGTGAAATTACTGGTTTGCAGCAAATAAAAAATTCTTTAGGCATCTATTCAAAAAGAGTGTGATAGGAAAATTAGATTACTGTCAGTCTTTTTGATAGTAAAGATTTATAACAAATATGATTTCCAAGTAGACATTAAGAAGCAAGGATTTTTGTCTTAGAAGACTGCCGTTAATGTTCAAGTGGTACACAGAAAGGTGCTGCGGTGGAGTGGGGATCATTCCTAAGAGCTCTTTGTGAAACTCCACAGACACAAAGAAATATTGAATCCACCTTTTACTCATTTTCAATGTTAAAAAGGGAGTCTTAGAAGACTAAGAACAGCAGGAGGGTGCATTGATCTACCAGACACTACCTTACAGCAGATACAAACTTACAGCAGGCATTTATTAAATGTGAAGGCATGGCTTCTACAAGCCACGTCTCTCACATCTTCTAAAGAATGCATGGGGGTGAAGGTGGGAAAACTTTGTCCACTACATAGCTAGGCTTGGAGGTGGCAACCCTGAATAAGAGGCAGAGTGTCCCTTCTTTCTCAGAGCTCTTCTTCCTCATTGGTGATGATGCTGAAAATTCTTTCAGAGATAACGGAGTGGATTTGATCACCGGAACCCATAGAGAGCCCCTGACATTCTGTGGTGTCTTCCTGCTAGGGCTTACCACGGAGAGGCTGGCAACCGGAACCTTTCCTTTTATTAACTCAATGTGTAAAAAGCTCCTCACAGACCAAACACAAATGTGCATACTAACAGTATTTCTTTCTACAGAATATCCATCTCTAGGAAAGCAGAGCTAAATAACTTATTTCCTGGGAATTCTGCCTGTATGAAGCAGATACAGGCAGACTAAACTGTCAAGGCCAAACGTGAGAGGCTGAGAAGTACTGGTCTCGTGTCACAAAAGAGTACAAGCACCCTTTAGTAACCGTTATAGCTGACAGCCACTATGGATGGGTATGCTGAAGCCTGCTCAGGATACTGGGTGGCACGCTTGACAACAAAAGACCTCCAGTGCCTCTGGAAAACAATACCTGCCCTACCCCCACCCTTACCCACCCACCCCACCCCACTCCACACCCGACACTAATGGCTGCTCCCAGAGCTATATAGAAACTTACTTACTATGAAATTTGAACACAATGACCAACCCCTTTCACTCTCAAGTTCTATGGGATAGATTTGTCCAGAAGGTAGAGAAGGCCAAGGCCTCTGTGTAATCAGTTTGTAAGGCAGGTCTGCCCTGGAGCAGGGTTGCTCCAGTTTATCTGAAGCTACAACTTTGGGTAGTAAGTCTAAAGGGTTTCAGATTTGGGGTTCAGCGGGAACGTGGGGGCAGATTGTTCTTGAGGTGGTAGGAGATTAATCTGAAGAGTGATTCATATCAGAGACAAGCAGACAGCAGCAATGGCGGGGGGCGGGATACAAGGGGGTAGGTCTGAGGAAAGCAGGTCCACGAAGCAGAGTCCATGGGCTCCCATAGAGGTTTCAGATGAAGGGATGAGGAAGGAAATTGAAAGATTTTCTGTTCGGGCTAGACGTTGGCTGTTGCTACAGGTAACCTGGGACTAGTAGGTTAATGTGAAGCAACTGAAAAACACCTCTACTGACCAGCCCCATTACTGGGTCAATAGGGCCAGGAGAGCAAGAGTCTAGAAACCAAATTACTTAGTTTTCAAGAGTTTTCATAGTTTACCGAAAGCAGAAGAGCATTACAGTAGTGCTGAGAACAAAGTCAAGCTGGAGCAGTGATAAACCGTAAAGCAAAGACTGACAGCTAAGGAGTGCCTAGGTATCCTAACCACTGTGATTCTTCCAGTGTTTTGCTTATCACTGATACTGGGACCAATGCTGGGAACACAGGAGATGGCTGCTTACTGACTGGAAGCCAGACAGGCACTGGGGACCAGCAAGTGTTCTGAGGGGCACTGGGGAACAGGGACCACTGGGCAAGAGAGAAACTGCTGTGGGAAGACACAGGGAACTTCAGAATGGCTGTCAGTCCAGGAGTGCCAAGGAGTCGGGAAAGGCTTGTGTGTGGATGTGGTTCCATTCTGCGGTTTTGTTCTACCCTGGTACCTCAAACTAACTATAGCTAACTTTTAGAGTCTCCCACCCAGGGATAGTTCAGTTTGGGATTTTTTTTACACATAGTTTGACATATTCTATAGAACCCATACTACGTACGCACTTTGAATTTAGATATGGTATACAATATGATACTCATTTGAGAAGCTGGGTAGCAGCAGAAGCCACCAGCCTGTCAGCCCTGGGTGATGTGACACTCAGCCTGAAGCTCAGTAAGTTAGGTTGATTCATGCATTTTCAACCCTCAATGGGTTTTACCAGGGTGGGACTCCATTTTGCATGGAGGATGATAGGGAATGTAACATTTAGTTCTTGACACCTGTATGCACGGACCTTTGTGCAGGTGTGTATCTCTCGGCAGTGTTCCGTGTGCCCTACCCCACATCTGTCTTCCGCACAGGGTAGGCAATATCATGGCCACATTCTTGTCATCAGCCCTTTCTTGTCATAGGTGAGGGAAGTTATGAAATGTGGCAGATTTGTGAAGCAATCATGCAGTGCATGGTGTCACTTCCCCCTTATAATCTGGTGACAGACTTGTTTGTGCATCTGACATGGTAAGCACATTACCTAGCTCTTCATCTCTGCCTTTCCTGTGATCTTTTCAAGGACCCATTCTTTGCTTGGCTTTGAATCACTTACCCAGCACGTGGTTTCTGTGGATGGTCTTCAGGATGGAGAACTAGTAGCTACTTCCTTGTCCTGCAAGTTTACGGTCCTGGAGCCTTGTGCCTAGTTTAGAATTTGTTTCTTACATGAATGTATGACTTCCAGATGCCAACACTGAGGCAGGCATATTATACAGAGCCAGTCCTACAGAACACCCCAGAAGAGACCAGCTCAAGAGTACAAGGGTCTTGGAAATGCTTCATCGTTTCTCTCAGCATCCTAGAGTGTCTGTTAGCATATTCACACCTGGAAGAACAGAGTGACAGAGATCAGCACTGGGGCTCTTGGCCAGCAATATGAATGTAGGGATAGGGATGAACAGGTTAAAGAGCTGAAGGATGCAATGTATTTGATTTTGTCTCTGAGGCCGCACGGCTTGGTTGATGGGAGCTCATCCTTTAGTTGCTTTCTCTGGGTGAGCCCTCCAGCTCTGCCTTTCTTGCCTGTGTGTGTGGACTCTGTGTGGGTGGTACCTTAGATCCCTATAAAGTTCCCGTGTCAATTTGTCCTCACTTGGAGGCTCCAAACATGGTTTCCTTTTCTCTTAGCATCAGTGTTGCTGAGTGTTGAACACAAGTTTCATGTACTCAGCATGGTTCATTGCTTCCTTCTGTTCACTAAGCCAACAGGAAGGCAAGAGTTGGGTTGGATAATGAGCAAAAATATCTCCCACATACATGATTTTCTTGCTTCAACTTCATGTGTTGCCCCATTGCCCCTTATTGGAGGCCTCCCTCTTTTCTGCCTTGTGGAAACTTCAATGTCATCCCTGTCTGGTGAGTATCCTCAGCCGTGCACTCTTGATTTCCTTTCTTCCAGGATCCTGGAGCAGCTTTCCTGCTGCTCTTGTCCTATGGAAGGGTAGCCCTCTTTTAGTCAGTGGTAGCTGGGCATAGGACAGCCCATCCGCAGCTCCAGTGTTTGATTGTTTTGTGTCTCTTTTATTTCTCTAGACCAGGGCTGCTCCCTGCCTGAGTCCCATACCCTGGCATCTGAGGCAGCTTAAATTTTTCTCTTATCTCTGAACACCCTCAGCAACCAGGGACACCATATGTCTCTGTCTTGTTCCAAGTAGTTCATATTTGAAATGAGTAAAATTGCCAACAAAAACATAGTTTTACCTCAAAGGGAACAGGAGGAAGAACATTCTGAGCCACACATTGGTAACCATGGCGCAGGAATATGGATTCAGGTTGTCCCAAAATATGTGTTCTATTGGGTAAGCAGTTATAGCAACTTTTTAGTCACACAATAAAAAGTCGTAAATCAAGGCATTCCCAAGTGTGTAGATGGGGACTTCTGTGACATGAGTCGCAGTAAAGTGGAGCTGTAGGTTTTACTGCATTTCAGTGGGTTGTTACTATACTCCAAAGATTTTACCTGATGGTTGAAAGGATGTTAGGTATAATACACAGGTGGGCAACGAACGGTTGTTAGGAGACTTAAGGTAATATGAGATAATTTGGCTCTGGACCTGTGACATTCAACTCTCTACAGTCAAGAATTTTCTAATGAGCCAATAGGCCTTATGGAATCGTTGCATGGGAGTGGCTACCCCTTATCCAGCCCCCAAGACCTCACCCCTGCTTTAGTTCACAGAACAAATGCAGAGACCTTATTTTTACCATGTGCTTTCTTACAGGTATGAGGAAGTCTCCTTTGCCTTAGCATAGCCAAGCACCTGAGTCCCATTTCTTCCCAAGACATTTCTTAATGGAGGCAAGCTCTCCATAGTGAATGTGCAACAGGATCACAGTTTACTCACTTTGGCGTTCTCACAGGCACTGGGAAAATCTGTTAACTTAATGCTTCAACTTCTGGAATTTTTGTTTTGCTTAGCCCTTTCTGTTGATGGAAGAGAGGTGAAAGATACACTAGTTGAAATAAGTCATCTGTAAGAGGATGGTGACCTTTGTGTGTGGTGGCTTAACTACCTCAAAGTCCTGCTCCTAGTTTGCTTTCTGTTGCTCTGCTAAGTGCCATGGCCAAAAGCAACTGGGGGAGGAAAGGTTTATTTCCATCTTGTGCTTCCAGGTCACAGTCCAGCTTTGAGGAGAGTTGAGAAGAAGGCTGGAGGCAGGAACAGTGGAGAAATGCTGCCTACTGGCTCGTTTCCAGGATCATGTTCAGCTACTCTTTTATACAGCCCAAGCCCACTTGCCTAGGGATGATACTACCCACAGTGGGATAGACCTTCCTACATTAATTAGCGGTCAAGAAAATGACCCTACAAACTTGCCCATGGGTCAATCCAATGAGACTGATGGTATAACTTACACTGGGAAGCGACTCCACCATAAGCCAAGGAGTATCTATAATAATTTCTTATTAATAGAGACCGGCACCTACCAGAGCAGACAAAACAACCACTAGAACCTTTTTTGTCTAATTGCTCAGGTAGAACTTCCTCATATTACCACCCCCAGAGCAACAGACCACAGCTGATCAATGGATTAATAAGAAACTCAATCCTTGGGTCAAGAATATGTCCAACTCTGGAGTATTTATTCTGTATTTTCACCACTTGGTGTGTTTTCTGAGTCCTGAACACATTCATTATATAACTGAATAAATAAATGTTAATGAGAATAGGTAGCAAAGTGAGCTCAGACTAACTAAATATTAGCCTGTTCCTTCAAGATCTGCTTGGGAGAGTAGTGCTGGCCTCCTGCAGAGAAGACGTGACTTATAGGATAGCAGCAGCCCTTGCCAGCCAGAATCTCCCAGGAAGTACACAACAATCCTCAAGGGAGGTCTGTGGTCTTTGGAGGACTTGAGGCCTGGGATACTCAGTTGCTATGGCAGGCCAGAAGTGAATGCTGATGTTCCAATTTTCTCCACTAGGAGCTCAGAGCGCAAGTTCTCCCACTGGGGTCAGGCTGTCCCTAAGAACAGGTGAACAAGGGGAATGGCTATTGGTGTATGGTGTGTCTACATCAAAGTGTCCTCTCCGGGGTCTTTTGCTATGCAGAGTTGGAAATAGTGACACAGCTGAGTTCTGCTTAGAGGAGCATGGCCCGGCAATCTCCCTGTGTACTTGTTTGCCCACCATGCTGTCCACATAACTTCCATAGTCCTGCTACAGGGACAAGAACCAGAAGCCCCAGTGCCATCAGGGCCCCCTTTCTCACCTTCCCCAACCCAGAGGAGACACAAGCATCCTTCCAGGTGAGGAGAGTCTGTGAGTGAGATTTTAGCAGGTAGGATATGCACCATCACAGGAGGAGAGACTCTGGATCAGACCTTAGCTGGACCATTCTTACCTTCCTCCCTGATTCACACACAACAT
Source organism: Mastomys coucha (assembly GCF_008632895.1). NCBI lineage: Eukaryota > Metazoa > Chordata > Mammalia > Rodentia > Muridae > Mastomys > Mastomys coucha. The sequence continues at coordinate 20,319,032 of NW_022196915.1, forward strand.
CGGGCATCGCAAACATGAGGGCTCCCATGGCAGGCGTCACACACAAGCACACTGCCACGGAGGGCATTCTAAATGCCATTCCAAGGCAACCTGTTTCTAAGGTACTTTTAAGGAAGAAACCTTCCTTAAGAGCTTGGCATGAGTCTACTACAGGCAGCCCAAGCTGAGCCACTGCAAAGCCTTCTTTCTCAGTATAGCCTCCTCCTTTTTGTAAAAGGAAGCTTGCTAGGGGGTGAAGCTCACGTGTAGGTTAGGGAGTGGGACACTGACAAACAAAGGCTCATTGGCAGTCACCACCTGATCCTGGTCCTGAGGAAGGGCAAGGCAGGGCCTTCACACTTTTGTCACCACTGCTTGAGTCTTGGACTCTCAAGGAATCCAGCCCTTCTGAGACATCCTACAGATCAGTGGTACTGGGACCCAGCAGGCTACCAGAGCAACCAGGACACACAGGAATCAGACGCCTGTAGAGAATACATCTTGGCCTGGGAGCAATGGCTATAGTCCATGCAGGGTTGGGTACAGAGCCCTGGCAATCCGCTGAACTCCCAGGTCCTCTGGTGGAGCGAGTGGGCTGTTGGCACTCAGCAGGTCATAAATCTCCAACGCTGGAATGTCTTCAGCTGGGAGGACACCACAGCTGGAAGAACTTTCTCTTTCCCCCAAACTTAACACATCATAAAACACAGCCATTTGGGGAATGAGAACAACCAGGAGGTGTTTTTTGCCTCCAGAGCTCTGCTTGGGAAAGCTTGGAAGATGAGGTTTAGATTCTGCTGCAGCCGTACACCTCACTCAGCTACACCAGCAAGTACCAGGCATGTCCTGAGACAGCTCCTGGACAGGCTGACCAGCTGCTACAGCCCAGTGCTATCCATGGCTCGGGATAAAAAGGGTCACCTTGGGTTTGGGGTGCCTAGGCTTTCTATAAACAAGTGTTTATCACAGAGTTCAATGTGGAATCCTTTGTCTCTTTCTGAATCCATAAGCACCCATCCAGGTATATGATAACACACTTCATGTCTGTGATCCCGAAGGTATCTAACAACTACTTTCCTGTCTCCGTAAGCAAAGTCTTTTATGTTGTCTCATTCTCTAAGGTGAAAACTCCGTATTTGGTGTGAGCTATAAATTGTGTTGGCTTTTCTTCCCTCTTAATGCATGAACACTACTCTGGTTTTGTTGTTGTTATTGTTGTTTGTTTGTTTGTTTGTTTTTTGAGATGTAGAGTCTTTTCTGCCTGGGAGATATGGATTAGATCTTTGATGGGTCTTTATCAAAAAGCTGTGGGCAAGGCAATGGCCCTAGGCCAGGCCCAGGATTGGCAGCTTCTGCTTTCTCAGGAGAGCCACTGCCATGTTGCACAGAACACAAGGTAAACCAACTCCTATTAATAGGCCATGGGGGGGGGGTGCCAATCATTAAAGTGGGAGAGGGCCAAGATAGGATGGGATGACTGGTCATACAACTTAGCACAAAGCTGCGTGCATTGTGGCAACTGAACATCCACTATGCCTGTTGCCTTGTCTGACTTAAGCCAATTCTTATTCTGGCAGACCTAGGCCAAGAGAATACATATGGATTAGTGACCCTTTGCTGTTGATGACAGTGGTCACAGTGGGGGAAGAATACAGTGCTTCTTTGGACAGAAGAGCAGATACTGAACTTTAAATCTAGGCTACTTGTCGGCACAGGCCAGACTGTGAGAATCTTCTTCTGGTCCTATCAGAAGCCTTCATCAGAAAACAAGTATGAAAGTGGGTAGAGAAACGCCATGTAACCTAAGGCTTACCCAGCATGGCCAACGGCACACAGGCTGCGGTCAGTGTACACACAGTCATAGCCCAGCAAGCAGAAACCACATGGCAAACAGATTCTACTCTAGCTACTGCTTGAGAACAATATAGAACTACAGATGGAACTCAACTCTACATAGAACAAAGATAGTTGGGAGATAGAGACAAAAGGTGTATGCAGGGTTCAGTGGATGGGAAATCACTCAGCAGAACTTGGTTGATATCAAGGATTGAGGGAAGTATCCATAGCAGAATTCAACAAGTCTCCTGGGAAAACTCAGCAGGGCCCCATGGAGGAGCAGGCCTCAAGGAGACTGAGGAGTGGGTCGGTCATCAAGACACATCTTCTACTTCTCATTAGATAAGATCCTTCAATATGGATACCATAAATTACGCATCCATCCATCTGTCCATTGCAACCAACCATCCATCTATCCACTTATCTAGCCACTTATATTCTTTTTTAGTTTCCCTGTCTTTCTTGGAGGAGTCTTATAGGTGGAAGTCAATATTATTTCATATATATACATTCATATATATGAAAAGCATATATATGAAAACCACTTGGGATAAGCTTTAAATTACATGGCATATATACTCATATATCAAGCTCATTGAGAAGATTCAAATATATGTGTTTTCAAAACTACCTATTTTCGGTCTCAGTTCCTGGGAGGTAAATTCATGGAAGTGTGAGAAACTGCCTAATGCCTTTACTCAAGAGAAGCACAAGCCATTTAGTTCAATTGAAACTGGTGGGGCTGAGGTGGAGAAGGGGTCACTTAGCTTAAGTCTCTGGGGTGACCAAAGAGAAGGAGCAGGTGGGACATATTAGCATCGTAGAACAATGGTCTTCATAATGTGAGGTTGTGAGTAGTTACACAGCAGTGAGGTATGTTATGGTCTCACAGGATATTGAAGGTCCACCTGCTTAAGGATGGCTTTAGCCTTCCTTAAAGCGTTTCTGTGTTTCAAAACCACTAGTCTCATGAGTCTGAAGAAAAAAATGTAAATAAATCACAAAAACAGATAAGCAAAACCAAAACAACCAAAATAACAATAACCACCCCCTAAAAAAATAAACAACCAACCAAACAAACAAACAAATAATACAAAACTGTGAACTTTGCTTTCTTCCCTATGGAAGATATCTCTACTGAAGGTCATTCATATGTAAACAAGCAGAGCAATAAATGACCATTTCCTTTAACTCAAAGTCTGACTTGCTCATTCTGCATGTTGCTTCTTACTGCCTAGGAAGAGGGCACTCCCTGTAACTTATGGCAACACCAGACTAAGAGAGCATCCTTCCTAGAGACCTGTTCACACTGAAATCTGTTGCTGGAGAGTGATGCACTTGGACACTAATATACTCATTGCTTGAGGTGTGTGATACATTTCAGTCTCAAAGCATCTCTGTGTCCCCTCTACTTTGGTTAAGTAGCTCACTGGCAATTAGGTCTGTGGGGAGTGGACAGAGCTGAGGGAAGGCACAGCGGGTGCTGGGACAATGCACAAACTACTGGTACAAAGCTGATGTACAATTGCAAGTGCATCAGGCCATGGAGAGTGAGAACAAGGAAGAGACCACTGCACATGGCCTTAAGGAGAATGAAGGCCCAACCAGTGGTATCCTAGGTCCAAGGGCAAATGGAAGGCACTCAAGAAGCAAACAAGTGCAGAATTCATTATTCAACTTCATAAATAAACTTTGTTTTCTTGAATTTTGTGGAAGAGAGTTTTAAGTCAAAACACAGGACTCTTTGACAAATGGTGCTGGAAAACCTGATTATCCACAGAAGAATAATGGAATTGTATCCTATTATACCATAAGCAAAATCCAACTCCAAATGCACTGGAGATTTAGATGTGAAGCATCTCAATGTCCTAAGGAAAACCAAGCATGACATTGGGGTTTGGACTTGCCTCTGATAGGCAAATGGGATTATACAAAATGGCACTGTTTCTTCACAGAAAATGGACATCAGCAACAGAGTAAAGAGGCAATCTATAGAACAGGAGAAAATCATTGCAAAGTATCTGTTTGATGAAGAAGTTAACATCTAAAATGTATTTGAAACTACAATTCAACAGCAAAATGCCAGATGGCCTAATCACATATGAGCAAGAGACTTGAATAAGTGCTTTCCAGTGAAGACATACAGTTGGCCAGCACTCTCACGGTCACAAGCAAAATGCAGGTTAAGGCCACAGTGGGATCCACCTGACACCAGCTGGGATGACAGCTACAAAAAGGACAAAAGATTAAGTGTGGGAGGGATGCACAATGGTTCTGGTGGGGGTCACAGAGTGGTGCAGCCACTAGAATGGTGGGAAATGTGAATAGAACGACTGATCCAGCAATCCTGTTTCTAGGTATTTCTTCAAAAGGATTGGAATGGGACTCTCGTTGTGGCATCTACATCCATATGTCACAACAGCAAAGATAGGAAAACCTGGAGCTTACAACCACACCGCTCTACCTCCTTATCATGGGATCACCCATTGTCAGTAATTAACTCTATCACTTATATTTGCCTGGTCCCATAACATATATCATCCCATGACTTTATCCACTGATAAGCCAATGTGAAGGAAATGCAGGTAGTTGTGACATGGATAAAACTACAGAATGGTTTTAGGTGAAATGAGACATGAATTCTTCATGATTCCATTTACATGAAGTATCTACAACAATCTACTGCATGAAAGCAGAGAAGGAAGTGGGGGTTGCCAATGGGCTCAAGGAGGGGGAAAATGGAAATGTTTTTCTACTGGCATAAAGTTTGTATTATACAAGATAGGTTAAGTTCTGAAGACCCAGGTGAATGACATGCTAGTGTGTACTTTGAAATGTTAAGAGGCTAGACCTCACATTTCGTTCCCGTAAAAACCACAAAAAGCCACAGTAGAACAAAAGGATATTTTTGGGGGTGATGAATGTGTTCACTTGGCTATGGTGGGGGATCGCAGGTGTACACATATGTCCAAATTCATGGAGATATCTACATCAGATGCGGGTGATATTTTGTACTTCATAAGTATGTATTAATAAAACTAAATATTAAACTTAGCAGGAAGAAGCTGTGAGGCAGAGAGATGGAAAGAGGTCAGGAAAGAATCAGGAAGGAGAAGGATCCAGAGTCCAGTGGGGAAAGTTTGTCTTGAAAAGAGGAAGGATATTTCTCAGATAAAGACCCACTGGGGGCAGATAGAGACATTCAGAGAAGGGGAGAGAAAGTGAGAACGTCGTTATTGAATGAAGTTCTCGATAAATCATAATGCACATCCATTTGCTGCGAGTCCAGGAAGTGGGGTCTGGCTTGAGGGCTCCGGAAGCGAAGGAAGATTGGGAACAGCTGCTAGGGGCTGTGCTGGGGAAGGCAGGCAGCACGGGATGGGGAACAGGGCTCCTCAGCAGTGCTGGAGCTATGGAGCTTTGCAAGCATCGCTTTGTCAGGGGGCCCAGGCAGACATATGTGCAGCAGCATAGCCAGGAGAGAGGCAGGCAGGTGGTGGCTGATCTGGACTGATGGGTGACAAGGTGGGACTAGAAAAATGTCAGAAGAGGAGGGTCAGGAGTTGGGGCTGAGCATGAGGGCAGAGTTGACAATGGTTTCAGGATGAAATGCTGGTCTGAACAGGGCTGGAGAGATGGTGAGCAGGGCCTGTGGCAAGATGGAAGAGCAGATTGGGACTAGTGGTGGGACAACTGAGGGCACAGACTTGCAGCTGCAGTGTCTCTAGAGGGATAAAGAAATGTGAAGTGGAAATGTATCACTGTGTGGCTGGAAAGGGTCACCAGTGATTGCCAAAGGCAAGGGAAGCAGAATTCTAGATGATTGGCCAGCCTAGAGGCTGCTGTCTGTCCCTATCCTTTCTTGATGGTTTATGCAGAGACAGAGGATGCTAGTAGCATCCTCTGAGAAGTGGGGCCTCAGGAGTATGGTGTATCATGGGATGACTGCCCCAAGTGAGGGGGTCTCAAAATGTCTTTTTCCCTAGCAATGTTCCAAGTGTTAGAGCCTTGTCATAGGACGGTGTGTGATGGGATGTGGTTTGTGTAATCAGTCAGAGCAATTACTAACAGAGCACTAGGCATTTCCAGGGAGATGGAAATGCATGGTTTGAGAATGCTAACATCCACCATGAGATGAAAGAACATGAGAGTCCAAGACTGATACCACCGAGATCACTGACGTGGTGAATGTTGGTCACGGGGTAAAGGAGGAGAAGGACTTAGAGACACAACTTTAAGACAGGAAAGATGTAGCAGAGTGTCAGGAAACTGCCATTGTGGTGGAGATGTTGAAAAGTAAGTCATGAGAGCGAGTCTTGGACAAAGCTCAGTGTCAACCAATACCAAAGAGGTCACAAAAGCCAGGAGACTACAAAAGTTGGCAGGGATTGTGAATATAGGACCAATTAAAAATAAATTGGTGCCAGGCATGGTGGTACACACCTTTAATCTCAACACTTGAAGACAAATCTCTGTGAGTTGGATAAACCTGGTCTATGTAATGAATACCAAGTCATCCAGGGAAACATAATAAGACCCTGTTTCAAATGTTTAAAAAAAAAATCAAGAATTTAGAATCTAGCAGTGGGGGGATATAGCAAAGTCCCAGCAATGGAAACTGATCAGAGCTACCAATGAAGCAGCAGGAACTCTAAGAGGTGGTGCCAGAGGGATGTGCCAGCAAGAAGGAAGGGATCAACCATGCCTGATGCTTCTGGGATGAAGAGGAAGGTGGAAACCAGGGCTGAGTACTGGGGACAGAAAATGGAAAGTCTCAGGAAAAGTCTAATGTTCCTATCAATAGAGTTCTGGAGGGGACAGTAAAAGATAGGCCTTACAAGTATTCCAAAGAAGAATGAAAACCTCCAAAATATGGAAAAATGTAAACATACAGACTCCTAAGTTTAATGAACACAAAACACAGAACACAGAGAAAAAAGAAAATCCCAGCTGGATGGTGGTGGTGCACGCCTTTAATCCCAGCACTTGGGAGGCAGAGGCAGGTGAATTTTTGAGTTTGAGGCCAGCCTGGTCTACAGAGTGGGTTCCAGGACAGCCAGGGCTACACAGAGAAACCCTGTCTCAAAAAACCAAAAGACAAAAAAAAAAAAAAACCAAAAAACAACAACAACAAAAAAGAAGATGCATGACTGGAAACCCCTGCAAGCTAAAGACTGAGGTGTCTAGAAGGCAGACAGGAACGCCACCTTGCTGATACGGATGCTCGTGGCTTTCTCATCTGAAGCTGTAGAACCAGAGGAAATTTGGGTAATGTGTTTTAGGTATTGAAAGAAGAATAACCAACTTCAAATTCTAGATACTTTAAAAATAATTTTCAGACATGAAGGGAAGACCTGTGAGTCACGCATCTGACCAAGGACTTGTGACTGGGATGCATACTTTCCAAATCTTTTGTCAAAAGCAAGCTGACTGGAGAATGTATTATATGCATGTAATGTACACTGATTTAATTCATAAAAAGCTGATTAGAAAACTGCAAAAAGCTATGAAGAGACATTTTTTTCTGAAGAGGTCATATTATTGGCAAATAAACACTGGAAAGTTACTCACTCATTGGGGTAAATGCATTTGATGATCATGACTAAAAACTGTGAGATGCACTAGCATGAATGGAATTCCTGGAGGTCTCAGGCTTGGCTGGTCAAGACCGAAACAGTTCAGCCACTTGGAAAATAGTCTGGTGGCTTCTCATATAACTAAACATACTGTAACCATGTGACTCAGATAACGTTCCTGAGCATCTATTCTAAGTGAATGAAAATTCTTGCCCACATGTAAAACACATGTTCCTTGCAACTTTATCCATAAAGTTTTAAATCAGAGAAGACAAATTGTTCTAAGAAAATGGATAAATAATTAAATATATATGCAATAAATACATATATACAGATGTACACAAAACCTTTAGGTAAGAGTGACAGCAGATTCTGTCCCTTGTTCAGAGATGCCAGGGGTATATAGAGTAGCAACACCAGAATATTCCTCAAAAGCAATGGTTGCTTGACTTTCACATCAAACAAACAGAAATAGAGAAATGCATAAGCAGCCCGTGAAAGCTGTCTCCTTCTACCTTCAGTGAATGGGTGAGTCCTAAATTCATTTTTGAGAAACTCTCACTTCACACAGAGCAGGCATCATAGACAACCATGGGGCTGAATCACAGAAAGCCATTTTATCAAACAGATGGGTTGGAATTATTATTTAGCCAAACCTGTAAAAATTATTTTCAAGACATCAAAGTCTTCTGTGGTTGGTTATAACCAATGTGGAAGAAAATGATAAGTATAGTAAAACTTAGCATATTTACTCTACTATAATGTAAATTGATGAAGGCAAAAGGCTCATTTAAGAAACTTGGAAAGGGTGGCTTAAGCAGTATTTGCCTGACTAAATGCTTCTTGTTTTTTTTTTTTTTTTTAAGTACTTCTTTTTCAAAACAATTCTGTAAAATGTCAGCCTGAGTCAAGGAGACAGCACAGCTGCACACCTGTGGAGTGTGTCTATGTGTGACGGAAATAATGTGCTCAGTGGCTAGTCCCTGAAGGTTTTTCAAAGAGGTGATAGGTCCCCAGCCACAACTTGTAGATTGTACTTTGCTAATCACTCCCAGTCCCTGTGTCCTGGTACCTGCAAGTGAACCGGTGCTGTTGGGAGACTGGCAACGGTCGGGCCAATGAAAGCAGGAACAGAATTGGGACCTGTGAGAACTGTGCACCGGGGCTGCCTGCCTCCCAAAGGACCAGATTAGATTGAGACTGAGCATGGAGGGAGCAGAAAGCTAAGGTGGGCATGGGATCCTAATGTAGACCATGTGTTATAATTAGCTTTTGATTATAAAAATTAAAGACAGTATTGTATACCTATAAGTAAAACTAACCACACAGAATCAGCACATTGAAAGGGGACGAAAAGGTGGTTAAAGTCTGGCAAAGTCCATGTTGTACTTGGAAGAAGAGTGGAAATAACAAATCACTGGAGTTTCCTGAGAGAAAGGAGAAAGGTCGCTGTGTGCATTGGAAAAGTTAGGCACCAATTACCAGAAGGGAAAAGAATTACATAATTTCAGAAGCATAGAAGAAGCAAGGACTGATTAAATAGGAAAGAGGGGAGGAGTAAGGAGAGGGGAAAGAAAGAGAAGAGAGAATTATAGAAAACAAAAAGTATAAAATTGGAAAGTATCCACCTATTTGCTCTAAGTGGCACAATTAAAATGAGCCACACAGAAAAACTTGATGGATGGGAGAGCTGTACCAGACAAAACCAAGCAAAAATAGCAGAGTGCTGTTATTAACCAGCAGTTGAAATAAATCGAAGGCAAATAACATCTGTAGGCAGTGAGGAACAACTGGCCTTGTCCTCAAGGAAGCAGTCTGCAGTTGTGAAGTGTGTAGATTAACAACGTGGCCCTGGAATGTAAAAGCACCTTAACTTGCATAAAGAACAAGTTACCAGTACTAAAACGATTGCAAAATGAATCACCATGGGAGGTTTCTGTTTACTTCTAAGTAAATGGAACATCCAGGCTCTTAAGACAATAAGGAAGTGGGGACTCAAACCACATCTCTGCTTGATTTGACAATAAATATATAACCTTACATGCAATAGCTAATTTTCCTTATAATGTGTGGTGCGCCTGGCTCTCCCTTCCTCTGAGGAGGTAATCACCAGTGGGCATGTGTCTAATTTGATTTTCTGTTGTTGGGATGGAACACTCTCAGCCAAGAGCAACATGAGATGGGAAGCTTTACTTGACTTATACTACATCACTGAAGGAAATCCAGCCAGGAATTCAAGTCAGGAACTTGAAAGTAGAAACTATGGAGAAAGTCTTCTTTCTGGTTTAATGGCTCATACTTTCTTATGTAGCACACCAAACCTGCCTAAGGATGGTGCTGCCCACAATGGGCTGGGTACTCCTGTGTCAATCATCAATCAATCAAGACCATCTCTTAGAGATATGAACTGTATGATCTGGCAAGTCTCTTAATCATTACCCTCGGATGACTCCAGGCTGCGTCAGGTTGACAGCTGAAAATAATGAGGACAGCGTAGGTGACTTAAACAGAAGTTTCTGAGATGTGTGGTGGCTAAAAAAGGTCCTACCTTTGTGTACTGAGTGTTCCATCTTGGGCCAACAAATCTCAAAATACTCAGTCAATGAACAGGTATGAGGGCTGTGGCACTGTCTGCCTTAGATATAGGCCAGGAGTCTTTGGTGTGCTGAGTACCACCCTTACACTTTACAAGGGATTTCTGTCGGAGTGTCGCTAACTTCAGAGGAGTTGAAAGATGAGCCAGGGCTGGAGGCAGACAGGGAGTAGGTTGCAGTAGTTTGGGACTGATGCTTCAGCAGAACAGACTCAGATAAACAGTGAATCTGGGGTTCTCTGAAAATGATGGAATCAGGGTTTCCAAATAGTCATAGTCCAGCTAGTTACCTTCTGGCTTAGTCACTGTCACAGGCCATCAGGAGTCTGATTATTGGGAATCAGTGGGCTTTGTGCTAGCAATACTTGGACTTGGATTTCAGCCTTCCCATAAAAGCTCTGCCAGACTGGAGGCTCAGCCTGTAGACATTTGGCTCCATTCTGGTTTCGCATTAAGACCTTACCAGTGGGTACAACACTTACTCCTTATCCTGGCCCTGGGTCTTTACCAAAGGCCATGGACTCTGATGTCAGTTATTGCTCATGATGTCTCTAATGAGAACAGGAAGAATGTTTTGGACAAAGGACATCTACAGACAAAAGAGTTCTGTCTTAGAGATTTTCCCCCCAATACAACCCATTACACTTGAGTAACTTAAGACAGTAGCCATTTATCATCTAGTGTTCTATGGTCTAGTCTTGGTGGTCTTAAATGACATACCTGCCTTTGTTCCCATGAGACTGACATGAAGATAGGCTGGGCCAGGATTCCACACAGGAATCTTGTCCCTCATTCACTCAGGGGTGTTGCAAATTCCTTGTCCTTATTGTTGAGGACTGTGTTTTCCTATTAGCTGAATTCTCAAGGGTTTGGCAAAACTCTGGCCCTTAGGGTTGAGGACCATGCTTTGCTGCTGGCTGATTGCTCTGGCTCCTAAAATTGTAGTTCAGGTGCTGGTCTCATGGTTCCCTGTGTCTCTGAGAAAAAAGAACTCTTTCCAAGTTTCCTGAACCCCTCAGATTTCAAATATGATTACCCTGTCTTTCACTATTAGGAAAAATGTTATTAAAGGTCTCTTGACCCTTGAAAATCTCATCTTCAGGTCAACGGATTAGAACCCTTAGCAATGACTGCCAAGTCCTATTGCCAAGAGAGTGACATAATCCTGGGGCTATAGCTTGTCATTAACACAGGTTTTCCTCACCTTCAAGGTAAGAACAGTGTCCAAGGGCACAGGGTGCAACAGTTTGGATGTGGTTTTCTCCAAGAGCTCATGTGTTAGAGACTTTGTCTCCATAGTGAATGGAACCTTTAGAAGGTGGAGCCTAATGGGAGGTGATTAAGTCATTGGGGCAGTGCCCTAGAAAGGGATTAATGTGATCCTCAAAGACTGTGTTAGTTCTTATCACAACAAGTCATTATAAAAGAGTGAAACTGGCTGCTGAACTTGCCCTTCGAAACTCTCTGCTATGAGGATATCTGCTTTGTTGAAATGCAGCCAAGAGGGCTCTTCAGTGGGGAACAAAGAGCTGGAACCCAACCATAGACTCTTAGCCTCTCAAACTGCAAGCTAAATTAATAGTCACCTTTTGAATTACTCAGCCTAGGGTATTTTGTTACAGTAACAGAAAACAGACGAGTACAAGAGTCATTAGTGGTTATTGTGAATTGCACCCTTGCAGCTGGGGTATAAACTGAAATGTAGTAAAGGAGGCATTGAATGGATGTGCTAGTGGCAGTGAGCCTGGTGTGTTGAATAGCCCAACTCTGGGGTGTTCTCAAAGCTGGAACTTCTGTTTCAACCCTGACAAGTTTCCCCAGGTGAATTTGAGAATTAGGAAGGCAGCTGTGGCTGCAAACAAACTGTGAACTTTGATCACAGCTCATTGCATGAACTGTGCTCACCACTTTAAAATCTGCCCTGAAGGGAGTGGCTTAAAATCATATGTTTAGCTCAGGAAACTGCAATATGAGTTAGGCTCAAGGGAAGGACTGTCCAAGCTCCACTTGGTGTAGAGTGTGAGGCCAGAAGGACCAGTTATGGGTTGGTGTACCACATAATCCAGTGTATTAGGTATTTCTGCCTGGGTACCGTGTGACTCCAGGTTGGAGATCTGGTGTGGCTTCATGTGTTGGTCAGGACTGTGTTGTTTCAAAGCTCCATGGAAGAGGCTCCTCTCCACACTCCTTCAGTGTTTCTAGTGAGATTTAAGATTCAGTTCCTGGCTGCCTGTTGTGTGTTTCCTGTTCCAAACCCACAAGAATAAGGGTGTGGAACATCAAGGTGTCACATGGGAGGGAGGACCATGGATGAGAAATAAAGAAGATGAAACAGTTGGTGGGACCAGGAGGGCTTGCATAAGCTGACAACATATACCAAGCACGTTAGTTAAGAAGCACAATGTCATATAGTCTATTTTCATGGGTGGAGAGGGATGCAAACATCTGGGATGGCTAACATCAGCAGAGAGCTAAGACAGACAATGTTGGCAAAGAGGTACCTCAGACACAGATGCCTAAGGACTGATAACCACAGCCCAGGAGGAAGAGTTGGCCCCAGAAACCATAGCAACCTTGACTCCTTCGAGGCATTGGCTCCAGGTTAGACAGGCCTTGCCAAGGCCACTCCTAGATAAGGATACAAAACTAAAGTTCCCATTGTCTTGTCATCGATGCTTCTGATAACATCTTAAGTTGGTCAGGCTCCCAACAAATGCCTATCTCTGCTTTTTCCCACCTAGGCTTTTTTATGCCAGAGGGAAACAGCTGGCTCACATCAGAGCCAATGAGGGAGAAAGCAAGATGGTCACTAGATAGAAAGAAGCCAGCACTCTACAGTGATCTCATATTGGAAGTGACAATCTCTAGTTTGCTCTATTCTGTTTATTAGAAATAGTCATTAGGAGTGGTCCAGCTTCAAAGTGAGATACCAGGGTATGGCACACCCTGAGACCAGAGGAGGAGCTGTCACATCCCATATACATATATAACACACCACATCATGCTGTATTCATATACCACACACTCTCTACACCACAGATACACAGCTCACACATACACATACTCCAGGATATTGTACTACATGCTACACTACACACTGTCCACATCACATGCTACACATGTACATATACTACACCATGAATATTTTATACCACAGATCATTCTACACATCCCATACTCTGAACACCACAGACATACTATATAGGCACACGCACCACAACACTGAATCTTACAGCACACACATACTATATTACACTATCCACAATACAAACTCATATTGCAAGAGGTATAGAACAATGCATATCACACTGTATATACACACCACATGCACACATACACACTATATAGAGAGTACATACATGTAACATGTATCCTCACAAATATGCATTTAGACACACATATAAAAACATAGTACACTCACATTCAATCATATACAAATGTACACAACACAGAGTCACACACACACACACACACACACACATTCAGCATTGGCAATAGGGAGCCAGGGTAGGGTTTATAAAGCTGCTGTGAGTTGGGGTTGGGGCATCACATAATCTTCTTGGGGCCACAACTAGAATTACAGAGCAGTATAATTCCACTTCAAATAGAACTTCAACTCAAGAAAGGGGTTTAAGGGTCCAGATGAGCAGTTTCCAAAAAATAGGCATTTGTGGAACTTGTAGGAAACTAGACACACTGCCATGTGGGCTGAGGTTGGCAGAGCTTCTCGCTACTGGGTGGGCTTGGGCAAGCGCCTTTACACTGCTGTGTGATGGCGACACCTATCTCATGGTCTGAAGTTTGGCACACACAACTGCACACTTAGTTAGTGTGAGCTCACTTTTCTTTCCATTTCAGACCATCTGGCTGTCCACACACAGTCACCAGAATGAGTCTTTGGAAGGAGAAAGAGGCTTTGGGGTTGCTGATGCCAGTGCCAAGATGAGTCACAAAGTGGGGTGGGGGTGGGGGTGGAAATAGACGCAGGTGCAAAGGATAGTTTCCGGTAAGCAGGCAGGTAAGGTGGTGCGCGAGTGCGCGAGTGCGTGCGTGCTTGTGTGTGCGTGCTTGTGTGTGTGTGTATGTGTGTGTGTGTGTGTGTGTGTGTGTGTGCAGGAGGGGTAGGTAGGCAGTTAGTTGTATATGGGTTAGCCTGGCCTTCATGGTAACAAGAATATCCACTAGATGGCACTGCCTGCATGTGAGGCTGCAGCAACAGAAGCAGAGACTAGTCCTTTGCTCCCCAAAGCTCTGTCTAACCCCGATCCCCAGGCTCTAGTGTGTTCTCTACTCTGTTCTGGGGCACAAGTTTATGTCTAGAAGATAAACCTCACTGAAAACAGATGTCATTAGGCCTGAGTCATATTTAAACACAAACTTAAAGTCACACTGGGCTTTGATTTCCAAGAGCGTCACTTCCTGTTAATTTCATGGAGGAAGAAATCTGGCCTAGTTAGGGTTACAATTGCTGCCATGAAACACCATGAGTAAAGTGAAAAGGGGAGGAAATTTTTATTTGGCTTGTACTTCTACATCACTGTTCATCATCAAAGGAAGTCAGGAGAGGAATTCAAACAGGGCTGGAATAAGGAGGCAGGAGGAGCTGATGCAGAGGCTGTGAAGGGGTGCTACTTACTTCAGCCTGCTTTCTCATGGAACCCAGGACCAAAAACCTAGAGATGGCACCACCCACAATAGACTGCGGGTCTTCCCTCATCAATCACCAGTTAAAAATTCCCTACAGGCACGTACGCAGCCAGTCTTAGGGAGGCATTTTCTCAGATGAGGTTCCCTTTTCTCAAATGACTTTAGTTTGTGTCAAGTTGACTTAAAACTAGACAGCATAGGGGACTTCCTTTGTTCCAGGCCATACATTTTCCACATCCTATTGCTTTGGATCTTTTCAATCGCTTGTTAAGGATAGACACAGAGAGGTTAAATAACTAGAGTTTCATAGACAGGAGGTAAAGAGAACCAGGCTTCAGAGATCTGGCCTGAATCCTGCCCGAGGAGATCCTAAAAAGCCCAGTGGAAGAGGGTGTCACAGAGAATCCTGTGACAAGAACTGCACTGTTCTATGCCAGGTGTCTGCCAATCACCAAGGCCAGTCTGGTCACCATGACTGTCTGGACACTGCTCTGTAGGACAGCTTCAAAAAGGTGGACCTCCAAATGATCTCCAGATTCAGTAAGCCTTATTTTAACCCCAGCTCTATCATCAGCCATGTGAACTTGGGGGACCAACTTACTTCAGACCCTCCATCTACCTTTCTGTAAAGTGGGTTCTGCAACTACCAGTGTTGAGTATAAAGATTAAGGGGCCCCATGTCTAGGTGGAAAATTAAAAACTGCTGAGAGAAGGAGAATTTGTCTTCCTCAGGATGGGTGCCCCAAATGGCTATTCAATCCCAAGTGCTTAGTCCCCCAAATATATATATTCAATATTAAATAGATCCAACAGGTGGCACATAGAGCCAAACACACACACACACACACACATACACACAAACACGTACACACCACACACATGCACACTTGAATACACACATGCACACTTGAACACACACATGCATAACAACAATAGTTAAAGAATAAAAGACTATGAATTTGAAAAGGACTGAGTGGGACTGGGGGAAGGGAGGGAGACAGGATAGGGGGAAAATAATAAATTTTGATTTGAAAATGATGTTTGTTCTATGAAAAAAAATTAAGTGTGATTGGATCTGCCAAGCATGCTTTCCACACCAACTCCTGCCTTCTCCCACCCATCACCAGCCCCTCAGACACTGCCCTACAAGGATCCTGCTGTCTGTGCTCCGAGTTATCTAGGTGTGTGAAGAGGGCACAGGCTGCCAACTCACTATTCCTCGTTGAACCCACTGACCCCTCTCGGGCCCTGCTTTCCAAGCGTTCTTGACAAGACTAGCAAAAGCCAGAGGTTGGCCCTGTGCTTCCCCTGGACATCAGGGCCTCAGAAAGCCCTGATGGACCAGTTCTTGGAGAGAGTGTGCTCGGATCAGTGGCTTGTTGTGCCCCCAGTGCTTGCACTAGCAGTTCTGCTGGGCTGATCTGGGGACAGGCTACTAGAAGCCCTGGCAAGAAGGTCACAGCTATTCTGGAGTTGCAACAAGGCTAGTGTTGAGACATTGCTGGTGCTGAAACATTGGAGCCCAGAGGAAGGACCTGTGGGAAAGACAGGTGCTCAGAAAGGGAAGGGAAGGGCAGGTTGTTCCCTGTATTTCTGGGACTCTGCAGCCCCAGCTGAAGGTCTACCACACAAGCCACAGGCCAGGAAACCTCATTTTCCCCTATGGTTTCAAAGCTCCACAAAGGTTTCTGAAGAATCATGAGTTCTCCTCCAAACCAAGGCCAGGCAGAAGGGTGGGGAGCATACATGCTTCCGGCTAGGGTCCTAGGGAAAGCCTCTGCCCCAGCACAGAATGGCAAAGTGAACATAGCGATGGACTCATACTGTCAGGCTGACAGGAACCAGCTCTAGCTCCTATGCATGAGAAGGCATGACCAGGCGAAAGCGAGAACCTGGAGAAGAGATGCTAGGAATCCCCAGGAGGACACTTCTTTGAGAAGCCACTGTACAGCAGCATGGCTCACCCCAAGTCTCTAAGTCCAATCCTCACTGCTGAAGTCTACACACACGTGTCCTCGTGTCTGACGCCCCACTCTCTCATCTTCCATGTGTCTACAAGGAAGCTCTCCTCCTCTCTGCCTGTGCCCTCCTGTCATTCTGCATTCCCAAGGCTGTTCCAGAAGCCTGGAGACCCCTCCTCTGTCCTTAGCCAGTCAGTCATGGAATTATACCTAGCTTTGAGACTGAAACACTTGGGGCCCATCCTCTCTCCTTCCCACTTTTCTGTATCAACTGAGTCTCCCATATGACTGGGCTTCCTTGCTCCTTCCCATCTTCCTATCCCTGACTCCATCTAGTTCCATTCAAGAAAAATACAGTGAAAAACTTTCCACGTTGACAACACGGTGGCATTGCTCCTCTGTACCATTTCTCCCTCCATGTCTCTTTATCTCTTGGAAGACAGGGTAGGATATCTCCACGCTCCTCAGTGCCTCCTAGGCTCTGCCTCAGCACCCCAGCAGCAATCTGTGGAGGCTCCTCTATGCCAGGACTGCCTGGGCTATGGGAGCAAGACATGAGTCTGCAGGCCAGAGTGTATGCATAGCCCTCACGGAGAGGAAAGGTGTTGCTTGTCAGGTACACATTACCCCCAAATGCATATATTAAATCCTATTTAAGGTAATAAGATTATGAGGTGGCATCTTTGGGAAATTATTTAGGTCATAGGGGTGGAGTCCTCATGAATGGGATCAGAGCCCTTTGGAAGTATACCCAGAGAGCCCCACCCCCACCGCACCCCTGTCCTCTTCTTACCATGTTAGGATACATGAGGAGAAGGTGTATGTTATGAACCAGAAACTCTCATAGGGATTATGGTGTCACATGTTTAGCTACCAAGGCTATAAGAAATTCCCATTGTTTATCAGCCACCCAACCTTGATACTTTATCATACAACCTAAATGGATTAAGGTGGGTGGTCATTAGAAAGATCAGACACTATCTTAGGGGGGCGCTAGGTTTCAGCCTTTCTCATCTCTGACTTTCATGGATGAGTACAGGGATTGAAACTGCATTCCATTATGTGACCAGAGATCTACTCAACTACGGCAATATTGTGAAACTCCAATAAGACCCCAAAGCCAGGTGCCTTGACAGAGTCCTGGTGGCCTGCATAGGGCCAAGAGCCTTTCCCTCTAGCTTAGTGTCTGTCCCATGTTTCCTTTTCCCCTAGATTTACAATGAACTGGTAGTGAGAAGAGCCATTTTATGAATATTTTGGGTCATTTTAGCAAATCACCAGACCCAAAGGTGGTGGTCTGTGGAGATACCCAAACCTGCAGTCAGACCGGCAGAACTGTGGTCAGCCTCCTTATCAGACCTTACCCAATGCATGCTACCTTCCAGGACACTTTATAAGCTCACTGTTGCAGGGTCCTGGAGCCCACCTGGAGGATAGGTGACTTCCAGAGCCCCTGGTAGAAGCAAGAAGAGAGTCATAGGTGGAAGCCAGAAGAGAGTCATACGTCTAAAGAATGCCTTTGGGATGATGGATGATGTGGCAGGATCCCAAGGGGAAGGAAGCTTAGGAGAGTGATGGAAAATCTCCAACAGCAGTAGCTATGCCTCATCCTTGGCAACCAGAACCAGGATGTGCAGCACATCTTCTTAGGAGAGCAGAGCCTGAGGGTCCAAGCTGCAGTTCTGCCATCTGCAGCTGGGTAACATCATTGAGAAGACAACCTCAATCCTAGGACCTAAGGCACACACACATCTTAATAATGTAGAGTGAAGTATAGGTGTGTGGGATCAGGAACCAGAAGGAAAAGGTGGGAGAGTGGAGACAGAGCCCATGATAAATCCTTGAATCAGACTCTGGAGACCAGCATTGGGATGCAGATCTGAGTTTATTGCATAGCACAGATGCTTATATACAGTAAAACAGAACCAGGTTGTAAAATCATAGGCCAATCTGATTGCACGTAGGCACTGTCCACAAGTTGTTCCCTTAGCCTTTCCCTGCTCACCCACGAACCTGGTAGGAGAGAGGGCATCACCCAGGGAGATTTCCACAGAGACAAGGGAAAACAGCCATGCCTGGGCCTCCGTTCCATCTTGCTGACTCACCAGTGTATTGGGAGTCATCTTAGACCTGAAGCCACATATGGCTGAATCTTTGAGGAGCTACAGGAGCTTGCGGCTCCTCGTTCTCCATCCTGCTTGTTTTTCTGCCAGGTTTACCTCCACATCCCCGCCATGGGTGCTTGAGGTACCCAAGAGAATTTTAGATGCCTGGAAGGGCTGGAGCTGAGGGTACGTACACTCCTGTAGGAGACTGCACCTGGCTCTTCCCTGTTAGGTTTTAGCCCTGAATGAGGTGCCTATTTAATATATCAAAGTAGACCTGGCTGCCAAGTCTCCCTCTATCTCTCAGTCCCTACCTGTTGTAGAGCCCTCCTGGATATCATATCTCACCCTCTACCCTGAACTCTACAGTCCAGGGCGCTGGTCTGCTCTTCATGATATAATCCAACCATTTTGGTTACCCACCCTCTTTGTACCTTTGGGCCTCCTGGCTGCTGCACCTAGTTCTCTTTTCTCTCCTCCCCACTCCCCATACACCCCAGCTCAGGGTCATATCCCCCCTGGACTCTCTTAGAGAGTCCCTGCCTCTGACTATACTCTTCCACGTGTCTGTAATAAACTTTCTCCTCCACCACACTTAGGATCAGTTACGTTTCCTTTCTTTTTCTTCTTATTTCTTTTATTCATTCATTCACAAGGCTTATTCTGTTTGACTCTACCCTTCAGAAACACTACACTAGCCGAAGCTCCTGGAAATCTGTGATGTTTACCCAGGATGCCCTAACCAAGTGCCCGTGGGCTGTGCGGCTTTTCCACGGGTCTCAAAGCTCTGTGGGCTGGAAGTCTGGGAGGACAATGCCAGCAGGGATGGTTTCTGCTTCCATCTCTCTTCTCCTAGATGGCCAGCTTGCTTTTGTTTTGAAGACAGGATCTCACTCTGGCTGGTCTAGAACTCTTGATGAGCCTCCTGTACTCCACTGTGCTTGGCTATGGCTAGCACTGGGTTCTTTGTTATGGTGCACAGTGACCCTGTAGAATCATGAAGTCTTTGCCTGTTCTGCCCACTTCTTGGCAGCCTTGTAGAGCTGGCATTTTCGAGATATCTCATATACTGGCTGTTTTTCAGTTTCCAAACTCCACCCGTAGGAGAAGGGACATGTTGTATGCATTTGAGAGCTTGGTTGTGTGCTGGCATGTGTCAGTGGGGCTTGGCGGTGGCTCGGGAACAGGACATGGTAGCAGGAATCAAGGCTATTGGAAAAATCACAAAAACATGTGTTTTGACGATGTTGTAAACTCTCTAGTCTGTAAAGAAATCCAAATGATGTAACGGGAATCCAGACAGAGGCTCAGGCCCAAGCCTTCTAATTCCCACCTCTGTGCCTGGGAAAGATGTTGACCCCTCAAGATGCACAGCTGGGCCCTAACCACAGATACCGGATGAGACAGGTTCTTAAGATAATCGCTAGGCATGATATCACCTATCTTTTTTTTTTTAACTTAGAATTCCACCCAAGACTGCTTAAGTGCATGAGACTCCATCAATAGACTCTTGAGGGTTATCTTCAAGATTCAGTATGTACTACGTGTGCCCTCAGTTACTCATCTGGCATTGGCAGAGTCCTTTCTGAGTACATCTGTAATGAAGATTCTTGAAGTGCCCACCAGACCAGCAGCAGTGGCAGCAGCAGCATTGAAAATGTGATCGTAGAGCTGAGTGTAGGAGGTGCTGCAATTCTAGTACTCAAGAGGCTGAGGCAGGGGGATCTTGAATTTGAAGCCAGCCTAGGCTAAATAGTAAGATTATGTCTCTTAAAAACAAAACAAAAACCAAACAAACAAAAAACAAATTAAAATAAAAAATGACACTGTCAACCAAGATCCCTGGCCACAGCTCTGACTCACTCATCTGCACCCAGAAGGGTCCCAGCACCCCATGTTTTACAGAGTCTTCACAGCTGACTCTGAAGCACACTCACGCCTGAGTCCCGGGATGTGCTGCAGCCCGGGGATGGAGATGCATGTATCAAAAAATGATGGATGTAGAGGAATGAAAGGAGTAGCCAGAGTGCAGTGGGGAGAGGTAATCAGCTGAGGCCAAGGGCATGAGCCAGGTGGTAGAGTTTTCAAATTCTTCATCACTAGTGTTAAAGGTCATGGGATACGTTGAGGGATGTAGACTGGAATGGTGTGATGATTGGAAATTGTATTGTATTGTATGTGGATTGGAAAAGGTCTAGCTGTGTAACAGAAAGTCTGGTCAAGACTAGAAGTATAGCTCAGTGGGTGATTGGGTGCACCAGCCCTGAGGCTGGATCTCCAGAGCCACATAATCTGAGGATGGTGCCTCACACTGTGACTCAGGAGCCAGAGGCAGGAGGATCAGACGTTCAAGGTCTACATCTCTCTGGCTACATCCTTTCTGGCCTCAAGAACAGAGCAAAATGGTACTCACAGGCAATTGTGGTCATGTGGTACAGAGAAATGAAGGTGAAGATGGCTCAGGGAAATAATAGGGCTTGGGAAGGGATAGATTGAATTTGATCATTTTGGAGCAAAGGCTATGCTATCTAATCAGTGGTACACATGAAGTTGATGGGCTTCTAATTTTTAAATTACATTTATTTTTTTAAGTGCGTATATGCCTAGGCATATACACTCCCAGGGATTTGGTTCTCCCCTCCCACCATGTTTGTCTTGGAGACTGAACTCAGGTAGTCACCCTTTACGGCAAGCCCCTTTACCTAGCCATCTTACTGGCCCTAACTTCCAGGTTTCTGCTGTGAGGTCTAGTTAGTGCTGACCTTCTTTGGAGCACAAGATAGAGTTTGGAGAAATCTGTAATGGGTTCAGTTTAGGACATGATGAATGTGAACTTCCGGAGAACTTTTGGAAGGCTCTGAAGGGCTGGGACTGGGGAAGCCAGGCTGGAGACACAGTGGGAGGTGGAAGGGCTCCCAGGGAGCATCCAGGATAAGCCGGGTGCAGCCCTGGCCTAGCCTACCATGAGACAGTCCTCACATCATTGCATTCCAGTGAGTAACTCTGGCTTGAAGAGAAGATGGAAAGGAATCAGGACATTGTGTGCGGAGGATCTCACGTGGCCGGAGAGTTGGGCTCCAAGCTCAGGGTAAAGTCAGCGTGGTCTCAGCTGCCAGAAGTGTGTTCCCGGGGCCACTCCACCGGTGAGAACAGAGCTCTCTGGAGGAGATGCAAGGCCTCCTCTGTGTGGCTTGGACTCCGCAAGGTCTCCTGGAGAGGAATGAATTACGGCTAAACAGGAAAGAGCAGGGCTGGGACCCTAAGGGACTGTTCTCCCAGGAGACTGGTGAAGGAGCGCAGTTCGTTCTCAGGATAGCTCCCCTCCAGCTGGCCCAGCAACTATGCTGGAAAGACTCGCAGCGGGTGTCTAGGAAGTTGTCACAGGGTCTTTCTCACCTCAGAGCTGCCACGCTTCAGAGCTGTCCTCCTCTGGGGTATCCTGTGAAGTTCCATTACAACTTTGGAGATGATGCAGAGAAGCCCATTTTGATCTTATGTGGTTTTGTGGGGGCCAGGGAGAGGAGGCAGTGTTCCCCTATAAGAGAATACCCCAAAGTGCAATTTATGAACAAACTGATGTGTGCTGTGATCCGTGGTTCCGGTGACTAGGAAGCCCAGGAACATGCTGCTAGTGCTAGTATTAGCTTAGCTTTTAGTGACAATTCCAAAGCAATAGGAAGAAGGGTAGACAAAACACTGCAACAACACATTCTCATGATAACTAATCCAGCCTTGAAAGACAGGGATTCACATGTGAGACTTAACCCAATTCCTCAGGAAAGGTACGGCCTGCCTGCCCCTTTAACAATCTGCTCACCTCTCTTAACAACTTCATTGGCTACTAAAATACATTTGTGTTGGAGGGAACAAGCTGTGTTTAACCACAGTAGGATTCTCCCTACAGAATCCAGGTCTAATGTTTCTTTGAGGGTTCCCTCAGTGCTGAGATGGGATTCCTCTGGACTCTATGTGTAGCCAGCAGAGTGGACAATTTACAGCCGGTCTCCACAAGACTTCACTTGATTGAAAACGAAGCCTAGCCGGGCGGTGGTGGCGCACGCCTTTGATCCTAGCACTTGGGAGGCAGAGGCAGGCGGATTTCTGAGTTCGAGGCCAGCCTGGTCTACAGAGTGAGTTCCAGGACAGCCAGAACTGTACAGAGAAACCCTGTCTCGAAAACAAAAAAAAAAAAAAAAAAAAAAAAAAAAAAAAAAAAAAAAAACGAAAACGAAGCCTGAGGGGGCTCACAGGGACAGCCTTTCCTGCACCGTTTGTGAGAGGGTTTCAGAATGGATCTTTTTCTTTTGTCTGCCATTTTGATAAGATGTGCTCTCTCTCTCTCTCTCTCTCTCTCTCTCTCTCTCTCTCTCTCTCTCTCTCTCTCTCTCTCTCTCTCTCTCTCTCTCTCTCTCTCTCTCTCTCTCCCTCTCTCTCTCTTTCTCTCCCCCCCCCTCTCTCTCTCCACATTTCCGGGAGCTTTAACCTGGAAGAATCACAAACTGGGTCTGACAAGGGTGGTGACTGCAGACACTGTCAGAGTCAACGGAAAGTGCCGAGGGGCTACTCTGGCTGCTGAATGATTGAAGCCGGTACAGGGAGAGGCAGGCACCTCTAGTGGGACCCTGTGAAGACCAGTCAACATGCTGCTATGCAGGCTTCACAGAGTCTGACAGAGTGCACTGTCACCTCAGAGTTCACTCGTGATGAGAGCCAGCTGCGCATCTGCACAACATTTAGAGACTGCTGTGGTCCCCTGCTGTGGCTACACTCAGAGGCGCTCCAGACCCTAATACAAGCAGATGAAGGAGGGTGTTAAGTGTGCTAAGACAGAGATGGCTGGTAGGGGTTCATACTGTGCTGGAACAGCTATGAGGAACCAGGAAGGATGAGAGAAAGTCTAGGGCTAAGCATGAGCTGTAGAGACCTAGCATGGTATCCTGAGGGCCACAGCTCTGTTTGGTAGGGGGCAAAAGCTCTTCTATGTGTTTCAGCAGGAGGGTGGTATCATGTGCACTTCAGAAGAACTGTCCTGGTGGTAGGGGTTGCGTGCACGATGCAAGCTGAGGGGGTGTACCCAGACCAGGGGTGATGGATTGGGAGAGGAAGGGTAGATAGCCAGGGAGGCAGATCAGCAGGAGCTGAAAGGGGGCAGGAGAAGCAGCAGGGAGACAGCGTTCAGTAAGCACCATCATGGAGTGTCTTAGATATGTTGGTGGTGGCTTCTCTGACCACTTTTAAATCCCCAAAGTAAAAATAAATGAGGTTTTTTTTTTTTTTTTAAAAAGTTGCAGTTTGTTGTGCTTGTTTTTTAAGAGAATGTAGGAAATTAAGTCACCATCTCTCAGGCCTCCAAGTTGCCTTCAAATTCCTGTTGAAAACTTGGACAGGGGACTTGTAACATCCTTGTCAGCCGCCCTTATTAACTCAACATTTTATTTAAATTGCGCTTAGCACCTGCCTCCAATTACTCAGCTCTGGCAGAGAGCAGCGCTCTGATTAAATGCTCTGCTCTGCTGTAGTAAGGCATCACCGCAGGCGCGGGCCGTCATCTGTCTTCATCAAGCCAGCCTGAGCAGAATGACAGAGCCATCCAGAGGGAGCAAGGATGGCTAGTGCTGAGAGGCCACTCCGCCCATGACAGCCTCTGTGGTGCTCAGGGAACCATTTGTATTCATTACTGCTCTTCTTAATCATTGTCCCAGGCTTGCAGGGGCCCCTGGCTAGCAGGCACTGACAGCACAGGAGGCTGTAAAAATGGAGGAAGAGGAGAGGTTAATGATGAGGCTGATGCTGATGACAGTGACTGAGCTGAGAAGGCAGCCATTGATCTTGATGTTGATGAGTCCTGCCATTTGGGGAGCACCTGCCACGGACAGGTTCTGCGCTAATCACGTGACCTAATTCTTCCTGTATGTTATATGCCCCATAACTCTAAGGTCAGGATGTTCAGGGTCTGCTTCCATGTTATAGGTAAGGAAATGCATGCAGGCTCAATGGCCATTTGCTTTGAACACTAGATCTGTGTCTTTGTGCTTAAAGCCATAACATAGTTTGGCTGCCCACTTGCAGTTCCCATCTGATGCTTAGGAAAGCCACACACACACACACACACACACACACACACACACACACACACCCTGCTCCTGGAAGACAGTCTCTGGCCCAGCAGACATGACTTTTATGAGTTATAGGAAGGGTAAACTGATGACCATGAGTGGTCACCTCCACAGACACTATCAAGGAAGTGGTTCTTGATTCAGAGGGCTCATTTGGAGTACTTAATGCCAGGACAGGGAAACAGGAGCTGGTGGGTTAGCGAGCAGGGAGAGGGGGAATGCGATGGGGGGGGGAGGGTTCAGAGGGGATAAAATTTGCAATGTAAATAAAGAAAACATCTAATAAAAAATTATCTTTAAAAAAAGTGTAGTCAAGAGAATGGATGGTTGATCACCCATAAAAATGAATTGTTAGAAGTGGAACGTGGATAACCATAAGTGGAAACCTCATGATTTCACTGACCAGCAAGTGCATAGAAGGAACCACAGAGCTCCCTTGGTGCCTAACGCCCACACCTAAGAAAGGGAGGTAACAGTTGTCTCCATGAGTAATTTTGTGGGCATGGGGAGATAACAGGGTGAATATCTTGTACTCTGATTTTAACTAAGGTTTTGAAAGAGAAAGTTGGGATCTTGTCACTGGGCATCTTTCTGGTTTAGGAGAGGGTAAAGTCCCCAGAGGCCTTGGCAACGCAGTGAAGGTAGTGATGTAGCTTGTTCTGACATGGCGTAAATGCTGAGACTGCTCTTCAGAAACAGAGATGTGGGCCTGAGTCTCCTCTCCTCTCCCGAGAGTTCTGGGGTATGTGTGATTTGGATAGGGCTTAGTAGATGCCCTTAAATGGAAATCAGAATTGAGCATGCAAAGACATAATTGGAAATGACTAAAACTGTTTATAAACCCTCTAGGAGACACAGACTTTTTATGTAGAGGCAGATAATAAATGCTGTATGTTTTATGATCTCAGTCACAACCATTCACCTCTGCAATGATGGTTTGAGATCAGTGGTGGACGATACACAAGCAGATGAACATTGAATTCTAATAAAGTTTTATTGACAGAAGGCTGGATGTTCGGAAAGCCTCCTATAGAAAACAATGTGTGCTTAATTAACGTGAGGCTCCACTGGTCAGAAGCAACCATTATTTAAAGTTAGGCATTATTAAACCAAGTTAGGCATGGAGAACTGCAAAAGGAAGGAAGGGGAGGATCTCTTAGGAAAGCATTGCATTGCCTCATAACACTTCCCATCCAAGCATGCCATGGGCCACAGAGATGCCTGCCTCCAGTAACCCGCTTCTGAGAAAACTAAAGGGTGTTCTGGGATCATAGAGCTGTCTGGCCATATGAATGGGTTGAATGGGTATGCTACATAGTCTTCGGAAATGACTGACCATCACCCTAAATTAGATGACATTGTTCTGTTAGAGGGTCCCAATCAATGGGACAGGGAATGGTTGGAGCCTTGTGCTTTAGGCCCTGACAGTGACCAGCCTTGCTGGGGTGAGAAAGTGGAATGTATCTTCATCCTGGTTCCCAGTGAGCTCTGGGACTCATTCTGAAGTGGATGAATGCTCTGCATAATGATCTTTGCTATGCTCAGCCAGGCTGCATCAGAGCAGCCTGGGATCACACACCAGGCTCAGGTCCCCAAAAGGATGCCAGTGACGTGGGAGGGAGACCTAGGGTCTTATCTCAGCCCATGCGCAGTGTGTAAGCATGGCTCTCCTATCCCTAGGGTTTGTGCAGGGCTTACTGCAGTGGAACTGACAAGTTGCAGGAACCATTGCACTCAAGAACTTGTGCAAGGTTACTTTCACAAGACCTGTACAAGATCTGGCCAGTTAAAAAGTCCAGCATGGAGATGGGGAGGCACCCAACCCATCCCTGGCTGAGGAGCTACTTGCTAGCTGCTGGGGGAGAGAGAGTTTCTTTTCTTTAGGCACGTGGCCATGGGTCCTTATGATGAGCCAGGGGCAAGGGAGGATATGTTCAGCTTTCCTACCCTAGCAAGGGTAGCCACTGTGAGAGCAAACAGCAGTACGAGGCTCAGCAGCTCCCTGTCTCATTGGTTGAAATCCACTAGTAGAGCAATGGTCCATGTCCCAGTGGATAACTTAATGCCCATGTACATATGGGCACCACTAATTGGACTTAGTAGTTTAAAGGAGTAAATAAATATAATTATAGAAGGAAAATGTGAAGTAAGAGGGGAGACATGATGAAGACTCTTAGTGGGGTTGGAGGAGGGGAGTGAGGGATAGATACAATCAAAATACATTATATACGTGTATAAAATTTTCAAATAAAAAGGAATGTACTGTACAGCTTTTTTGAAATGCAATGAGGCAAAGGGAAATAATATTAAAACAAAGAAAGAAAGAAAGAAATAAGAACTAAAGATAACCCCAGAGAGTGTGGCATCTCATTGGCAGCATTCGAACTCACCACAATCACAGGAGTTCTAATCTTGACACAGGTGTGTCTCCTCTTTCTGAGAACTTCATTTTACAATCTGAGAGTTCCACAGCAAGTGAGTGCTCTCTATCCGCCCTCAAAGTAGAGGCTGCTGAAAATGGGTGCTGCCAAATGTGCTCCCCAACTTGTGTCCAGCTCAACCCCCATACCCAGTGACACGATGGGTCAGTCAGCCTCTCTCTATGGTGAAACAACACTGATTCCATGCATTACTCTCTCCTGAGCTATTGGCAGCAAGCACTCTCTCAGCCCAGAGCCTGTACTGCCAGAGAGGTCTAGGGTGGGAAAATCTGTGTCCGTCCCCTTGTATTTGACCCCCCGAGCCTTTAATTAGCTCATGACACCAGTGATCCATTATTTCCGTCCTAGCTCAGTTTTGCCTTTTCCAGCACAAACACTGCCCAGGAGCACTGATAAGGCATGGGTGGGAGGTGGGGGGTGTGTTGGTTGCACAAAGCGGGTAGCTCTGTTTTGCATGGCCAATGTTGCTAATCCTTTAATGAGGGGTACAGCTGCCTGTGGAGGGCAGGGGCCAAAGGAAGCTCTGGCTGCAGAGGCTTCAGGAATGTACCACACTAACAAACTAGCAGGACTAGAGTAATTCCTCCCACCCAGGCCCAGGCTCCTGTGCTAATTATAGACAGCACACCGTCCTCTGGACAAAACGTTTCCTTTTGTATCTCTTGGCCTCTGACCATAAAACTTTAGAGCTGTTACATTAGCAGAAGCAACCATGATGGGTGGACAGGATGGGAATGGGAAGCCTTCTCTGACCATCCTATCCTCCCAGACAAGCCCTGTCTGGGAAAATCAGAGCATGGTGCCTTCTTTCCTCATGTGCATTTTTGGGTACCCATATGATGCTCAGTGAGTTCCACCCAGACCTGCACTACACCACTGTCCTACTGGTTAGAGGACTGTCCCACAGAAGCCATTTTCTGTCTACCCCACTATGGCTGGGGGTTCTCACAATAGACTTTTGATGTGAGGTACACATCAGTATCTCCAAGTTATAAACTGAAGTGCCTTTGCTAAAGGTCATCTAACTGATATGGGCCTCAAAGGCCAACACTGGTTCCCAAAACTCACATCAGAACTGCACAGCATCTCACTTGGCATCCACGGAGGAGACTCACTCAGACTGTTGGACTAAACCTGTGGAGGAAGGAAAGAGAAAAGGGGGCAGGAGGAGAGAAGGAGAAAGGAAGAAAGGGTTCCTCCATACTTGCAGGTGGCAGTGTCATCAGAATGTCATCAGAGTGTCATCAGAGTGTGGGGACATCAGACTCACACTGGCAATGTGGCTTAGGAATGTGTGCACTGGCAGTCCAGGGACTACCTGGTGGTATGCTTTACCTCTTGTGTGGCTTTTATTGCATGCGCCTCTCTCTCTCTCTGTCTCTCTCTCTCTGTCTCTCTCTCTCTGTCTCTCTGTCTCTCTCTCTGTCTCTCTGTCTCTCTCTCTGTCTCTCTCTCTCTGTCTCTCTCTCTGTCTCTCTCTCTGTCTCTCTCTCTGTCTCTCTGTCTCTCTGCCTGCTTGACAGAAAGATTTAAAGCACAATTTGAAAATCAGAGCATGGTGCCTTCTTTCCTCATGTGCATTTTTGGGTACCCATATGACATCGCCTGGACATCACAAGCTCGCCACAGACCTTGAAGCAAGGAAGGGAGCTGTGTTTACTTCCTCAGCTCAGCACTAGGGGACTGGCCAGTCATCTTGGTGGTTACAACTGAAAGCCTGGCACTGATAAACAGCAGCAGCAGGCTATTTGCTGAAAACCCTTTTTATCGAGATGTTTTGGTCTTGAGTGGAGTGTGCCCAGCACCAGCTCCCTGCTAAGAGGATGTGTAAGGAAGCTTCCTTTCCCACAAAGACAATACCATCTGGATCTCTATTCCTCTGGAGCGAGGATGCTTCCTGCTGGCGATGTCCTCTGAGGCCAGCTGGTGGTGTATTAACGGAGTTAGTTAACAGCAGCTTCTTCAGCACAGCAGTGGGTTTGCACTGAAGACGGTCCTGATCCTCACATTAGGAGCTGTGTGCACAATGCCTGGAATGAGGGTGGGTACAAGAGTTGTCAGATCTCACTCATGCTAAGGAGTATGGTAGGATTTTAAGCACTGAGCTTTGGATAAGGACACCGTTGTCAACTTGTGTATACAGCACAATATGTCAGCTGGCCTGGGAAATTGCAGCCACAGCAGGCTTCCTGGAGATCAGGTTGGGTGTGTGAGTGCTTTTGTGTGTGTGTGTGTGTGTGTGTTGTATGTATGCATGGGTGCAAGGGAGGGAAAGAGAGGGAGGAAGGGAGGGAGAGAGGGAGAAAGAGGGAGAGGGAGAGGGAGAGAGAGACAGAGACAGACAGACAGACAGATAGACAGACAGACAGACAGACACAGGCTTTGAAGTAGGCTTCTTCTTATTGTAGGACTTGCTCCTGCCTCCCAGTGGAAGCTCGGTTTAGGAACCTAAAACAAACACCAAGCAAACAAAATGCAAAACACAAAAGATAAGTATGCAACTTCTGTAAAAGAGTATGCAACTCTGAGAAAGAGTCTAAGGCTTCTCACTGTAGATCTGGAAATATCTGCAGCTCAGAGAATGTGGATTATTTTTCCCAAGGTCACACAGCTGCTAAATGTGGATGGGATTCAGCTTGTTTTGTCTATGTTGGCTCCCTCCAACACATTCAGGTTTCCACTAGCAACCTCATGTCTCTTTCATGCTGTCTCTGTGGAGGCCATTACTTTCTAGGATGTGCTGGGAAGGGAAGAGAGCTCTGCCTGGAAGGACACTGTCTCAGGAAAGCAGTCCTAGCCTGAGTTCAGAGCTCTGCCTGCTGCTGGGCCCAAAGGCCACATTCTATCATTGGCTGCACCTGCAGAGACACTATCATGGTGCCCCTGCTGGCTCCCAGGCACTTTTTACCCCATGAGTATCAAGTGCTAGTGTTCTACAAGAGCTTTGCACTGTATTATGTAGGTATGAGGCAGGGTGTTAAAATTCAGTTGCAGGTAGTCTAAATACATTCGTCTGAAAGATATTTATGAAACCTCCATTACAGGTCCTCCTACTAATCTATCAGAGGCACTATGACTCAGAGATTTATTGCATGGACTGTGCCACTACCCCCAGGGCTGGGTGGAGCCCTTGGTTTGCCACTAGCCAGCTGGGTTGCTCTAAGCAGTTCATTTGACACCTTGGGGCTGTGGTTTCTCTGTATATAAAATGAGGACCAAAGAGCATATGCTTCCCAGGAGGTGCTGAGTGAACCCAGAGCACTGCCCACAGAAGGAATGTGGAGGTGCAGACCAGGGAAACAACCTGTTACCACAGCAGGGTGCTGTGTCATGGATGCAGAAGCCAGTTGGGGGAAATGAAGGAATAGGAAGAGACTTGGGGGCAATGTGTGGCCTTGGGGGTGGGGTGGGAGTAGCTCTGTTGAGAGTAGCCTCAGTGTGAGGTGAGTGGGTAACTCCTACAGCAGAGCTACAGGCAGAGAGGAGAAGCCAAACACTCTCAGGTTCCTCTGGCTTCCACCTGATGTGATCTGCTGGTAAAAGGAACATCTTATTTTTCAGATTAAAAGAAAACAGGAGCCATGTCCTGCCCCAGGACTATCTCTCCCCCAGTGACAGGAGTTCTTCTCTAGTATTGCACCCCTGGGATTGTTGTGCAGTGGGCTGGGTCTTCTCATCCTGTTCCTTGCTGGTGGGATGACTAACGCCCCTTGAGGGCTGCTTAGGGTTCCCATCTTTGCATTGTGCCTACTATGGTAGAGGGTCTCTATGGTGTCAAGTTCCACCATATGGTCCTGCCCTGCCCCTAGCACTAATCTGCCCCAGAAAAAAAAAAAAAAAAAAAAAAAGCAGGCTCCTGCTACCACACAGATACCTAGCATGAACAGTCTCTCATCCAAGCCTGACTTTATTGTCCATCCTGGCCGCTGAGCAGCAGGTACCACACTGACTTGGAAAGGCTCAGAGCTGTGGGTGCTTGCTGTGTGCCCAGAAGCTCAGGATGGCAGGGCCCAGTAGAAGCACCGAGTCCAGATCTACTTTGTCTGCTTTGTTATCTCTACATCGTCCACAATGGTTCCCGCTGCCTGTGCCTCTCAGGGCACTATGCAGGCTGCAGTATACCCTGCATGCCACAATCACTACTGGTCTTTAGAGACCCATGTTGAATGTCTCTTTTTGGTCTTGGATCCTGCTGTGATTGGTATTGTGCTCCTCTGTGTTGTATTTCCCCCTGAGAATTAGTGATAGGTCCCTCCAGAGCCCTTCGCCAGCATCTCATGGAAAAGATCCACAAGAATTCATCCCCTCCCCAGAAGTGTGTGCAAAGAAGAGTCTTGATCCTTGATGCGAGCCAACTCTCTTCAGTTTGATTTGTCTCAGAAGAAGTGAGACAGAACAGGGCTCCCCCCTCCTGCTCCAGGGCAGAAGTGCAGCATGACAGGAGCCTGGAAACTTGGCAAGGATGCCCTGGATCATAGTCTTGGCACAGGCCCCATTTGGCAGAGGAATGAAAAGAGGCTTCCAGTTGTCCCAACACAGTCCCCTCCCTCAGTGAGACAGACACACACATGCGCCACAGGGCTGTAGCCTTTTACAGAGGAATCATGTCTACCAGGGGTCTGGGGACCTCAGCATTCCTCAGTGGGTGAACACTTGCCAGCCTTTTCTGGACAGCCACTATATGCCAGGTTCTCACAGGACAGTTTTGACTTGAGGAAGAGCAGGGAGGCCCTCACATTCCCAGGGCCCAGAAGATGTTGAGACACATCCTTCCATCTTTCCAAGAGCTCCAGATCCTATGGGTACAGTTGTGTGCTGTAGAAACAATGCAGCTAAGCATACCCACCAAGGAGGGCTGACTTCTGTTGATTTAGAATCTGTGTCTCCTTGTGTGATTTGGAAACACTGTCCCTGTGTGGCCCAAATGTTTGATACTAAAGAAATGGCCCACACAAGCTTTTCTGCACTATTAATTGAAATGTATTATGAAGTTTTTATATTCAGAAGGAAATTGAAGTAGAAATTTACATTTCCATATCCAGTGGATGAGACTTCCTGTGCTTTCTGTGGGTCAAGGATTAGAGCCTAGAGATCCCAGCAGATGTCCCCATTATGTCTATCCATTAGTTATCCTCTTTTTGTTATTTGGTTTATCCATGAGAGTATGGGTGTATTGATTACTTTCACGTCACTGTGACCAGATATGGTAGCTTAATGAGAATGGCCCCCCTAGGCTCATATAATTGGATACTTGGTCCCCAGTTGGTGGAACACTCTCAAAAGAATCAGGAGGTGTAGCCTTGTTGGAGAAGACACACAGAGCCCCAGAAAGTGGAGTGCAGGGCAGGAATTGTACTGATTGAGGGCAGATGTAACCAAAGGCTCATCTAATGACCTACATCTTTTCCCCCAAGTTTTCCCAGCCTCTCAAGATAATGCCACCAGCTAGGGACCAATGTTCAAACATGAGCCTGTGGAGAACACTTCCAATTCCCATTTGCAGAGGACCACGTTGAAGCCTGCCTGGCTGCTCTTGGACTTCTGATGTAGAAGGCAGTGGCTGCTGGTCACTGTGAAACAACCTTCACATCATCCTCCCCTCTCTTCCTCCATTGACCACCTGGGAATCTAGTTTCAAAAGGCTCAGATGAGCTTCAGGCAGCCATCTAAGCTCACGCTGGGCAGAAAACATCAAAAGAGTAAGTTGTAAGTCAATGCAAGCTCTTTTCCAACTCTCACCACTGCCTCCAGTAGGGAGCTGGGATGAAAACAGGAAATCAAGCAGGAATAGAGACAACTGAGATCACAGAGTAAGAGGGAGCCTGGTGTTTGGCCTCACTCATGTGGAACAGGTATGAGCTATGCAGATGGGACTGTGCTCAGCCTCAAAGGTTTTGGAAGCTGTTGGGTGCACAAAGGCTCCAGTGACCATGGCAGACACAGTTGGGGAGTGTGAAACATCTAGGGGCTCAGGGCTTCAGACCTATGATCACCATGTGATCATCAAGACCGGGTTATATATGGGCAGGGGACAGTGTTGGAAGGCTACAGGAATAGGATGGGGTGCTAGGGTAGGCTAGAAGCCAGACTGATGCAGGACCTCTACCCTCAGGCCTCCCCATAGACAGCAGACTACAGATGGTGAGTGCCTTACATGGCGTTAGATTAGCTAGTGACTGTCCCCTCCTGTATAATTACATCATCTCTAGATGAGGCTTTTTAAAAACTAAATACAATGCAAATGCTGTGTGCTGTGTGTGATGGCTGTGAGGCTGTGCTTGATGGAAGACAGAAAAAAAAAGGTGCTCTCTCAATACACAGTTGTGTTTTCCAAATCTTTTCTATTCATAGTTGATCAAGTTTATGGTTAAATCATCTATGGATGAGGTATTTGTGTAACCAGTCTGCATTGTGTAGAAGACATGGATGATGGTAGCTCAAGGCTCAGCAGAGCTTTGTGGGCCTCACATAGCCAGATCCAGGAAGCTCAAATCTGGGCAAATGGCAGCAGTGGCCAACACTGCGTATAAGTTAGTGTATGAATTCTCTCTCTCTCTATGGACATGTGAGTCCTTTGACCTTAGGTGAGCAAGGCGAGTTCAAGGAATTGAAGCTGCTGTCACTGAAGTCATGCAACATGCTGGAAGAAGTGCAGTGACATGGACTTAGCTGAGGGGTTCCCCTCCCGATGTAGGTCCTGGTCTTCTCTGGGTATTGCAAAGGGGCAGAACCAGACGGAGAGGGCTAACAGTTCTCACAGGAAAGGTCTCAGTCACTAAAGCCCAGCCTCCTCTGCTGCCCTCCTCCTCCCTCCCTGTGAGCCTCCTTCATGCCCTGGCTGGACAGAATGCCAAGCAGAGGAGGCTGCAGTTGCTGTGGAGGCGGGAACGCCTGGGGCCCTGGCTAGAAGGTCATGTGGGAAACTTCTGCTTGAGGGGAGCTACTTAAATGGGCCATTAGGGCTCTATCCCAGGCCCTTGTCTGGCTGCTACCTCCTCCAATGGAAGAAAGGCCTGCCTGGCTTTACTCTGGAGTGTGAACAACAGCTTGCTGGCTGCCCAGTCTCACCCCACAAGATGCATAGCCCTGGTGGCCAGTCACTGCCCTCCAGAAAACCAAAGCTACCCATGTGAATGTAACTCTTTTGAAAGGCTCCCTCTGGAGACCAGGCAAAGGATGTATTCTCTCTGCATATTTTCTTTCCGACAGAACCCCAAGAACCTGCATGAGATTGGGCCCTGGAAATTGTGGGGGAGGGAAGGAACACTTCTTGATGTGGGAGTCTTCTAGAATCCCTGTTTAGTAGGAAAAGGATCAAGGGCCAGGTGAGTGTTCAAGGGCTTGAGGCACAGGCATGTGGGGGGCAGGGTAGGGGAGCCAATGGGCTGCCTGTGACACAGATGCTGCATGGCATTTCTAGGGTTCACTGCTATTGGGGTGGGTGCAGTGGTTTGTCTGGGAGAGGAATGTCAGGGAGTTGGTGCCATTCCTTACCTCTGATGGCTCCTGGTAATGGAAAAACCTCCGCCTGTTAGCAGTCACCTTGGCTTAGCCAGCTCCTACCCTTCCAAAGAAAGTTCACGTTCAGGTAGATCTCTACTATGACAGCCAAGACTTATAGATCAGGTCTTATTTCGAGGAACTATGAGTCCTCCTTTAGCAGAGACCCCTAGGTTTTGGCCTATGAAAGCTGTTTGGGTAAGAACTGGGTGGAAGGGTGCCAGCAGGGTTGGTGGGTGCAGGAGAGAACAGAGGTCAGGGACCCTGATCCCATGTCCTGGAAATAGGAGCAAACACAAGTTGCAAAGAGGTGGGGGGCATTAGATGGCGTAGGACTCTGACAAACTGAACACAACACAAGGAAGTCAGAGGTTCTCAGGACGAGGCGGTTTGCAACCCTGTGAGCACACAGCAGGTGCTTTTGTATGTATGGGCTAACGATGTGACTGATTTGTTAGAAATGCCAACACTTTGAGGAGCTGATCTCCAAGGGACATGTCACTGTGGCCTGAGGAATAGGAATCGGGGATCAAGGAAGTGATGCGCGCACATGATGCACCACCACCTGATTCTCCCTCTCCATCCAGGTCCTAGCAGCAAAACTGGTGCCCCATTGGCACTGCATTCTCAGCAAGACCAGCAGAGGGCAGTGTGCCTCTGGGAGGGCCAGGATGCCCTTCCACAGCTGCAATTCACATTTGTGCATTTTTTGAGTGTGGGCCCATCTCTGGCATGGTTTAGAGGGGTAATCTAGCCTGGGCTCTAGCTGACAAACTGTCTTCACCTCATCACCTCCTGTTCTAATAATACCACAGGATGTTATACAGTGGGGGGTAAGGGAACAGCCAGGACTCTTGGACCCCCTCAGTTCTGCTTGGCCCTGTGAAAGTCATGCACAGTATGGAGCTAGATGTGAAAATAAAGCAAGAAAAAAAAGAAGGGGTTCCTTCCCAAGCCCAGGATTCATCATAACAGGAAGGGCACCTCCAGCGTGGCCTCTGCAGGGCCTATAGAAATCTGTGGATTTTGGGAGGGAACTAGGAACAAGAATTCATGATGGCCTGAAAGACAAGCATCATAGCCCTCAGAACATCTGATTCAACCCCCAGGATGACATGGGAGCCTACAACTGCTGCTTCACCTCTGTCCAGATGTCACTCACAGTAGTGAACTTGTGATGTGTGCAGAGAGCTATATTAAGGCAGAGATAAGTAGCTGAGGGGCCAGACTCCTTGTACGGCTCAGTGACTAGCTGGCCCTCGTTCTGCACATGCTGGAGCCTAGAGCCAAGAGCAGACTCTGGGCGGAAGTGAGTCAACCCCAGGACAGCGGAGTTCAAGAAAGGCAAAGGTGGGGGTCTCAGTCAGGGGAGGCTCAAGTCCGGGACTAGTGTTTCCAGACTGGGCATGGAGTCGTAGCTGAGCTCAGTAGTTACTATCCCTGAAGGTTTGTATCTGTCTGTGACATAGCCACTGTGTCCTGGAGGGAAAACAAGAGGTGATCTCAACACTACAGGTAACCAAGAGGGCTAAGTGCCGGCCAGGGGTCAGTGGTGCCCGCCACTACTACTCTCTTTGTTTCAGGGCCTTCAGGTGAGGGATTCCTATATCATCTAATTTTGGAGTCAGCCTTTCTGTTTTATAGGTGAAGAGCTGAGGCCCACGGGGCTTAAAGCTTCTTCCAAGCTCACATAGCTGATTACCCTCCCAGACACCCCTGCCCTTGATCATCTGAGGGATCAGCCCATAGGGAGCTCCCTTAGAGGCCATGGGGTTGAGCTGTGGCATGATGATGCCACCCCCTGGCTGCCTGAGATGAGATAGAACATAGCTGTGTGTGAGGCTCTTCAGTGACAGAAGACTAGGGGCCAGAGTGCAAGCAAATACTCTAACAGCAGCGTCTTCTTCAAGGGCTGCCCCAGACCACACCTGACTTCTAACTTGTTTATAACCAGCTTTGCGGAGTGATGAGTGGCCAAGGATCTATGGGTTGAAAGCAAGCTCACTGGCCTGGAGTCTACACACAGTGAGGGTCATCTGAGTGTTGAGACAGCTCTGGGGAGGGCTGGGCCCCGGGACTGTGGTGGGACTGGAGAGCCATGTGTGGGAAGAGGGGAGCCTGTTGCCAGCTCCCAGGAGGTCCTGGGTCAGGGTGGATGTTGGGGATACAGCAGAGAGGTCATAACCATGGTTTACAGGCCATATTTGTTCTGTCGGTATGTTTGATTTGGCTTGCAGAGTTCTTCTCAAAAAAAAAAAAAAAAAAAAAAAGCCAAAAACCTTTGGATTGTATCTTGACATTTTCATAGGAAAAAAAAAAAAAAAAAAAAAAAAAGCCAAAAACCTTTGGATTGTATCTTGACATTTTCATAGGAAAAAAAAAAAAACAAACTCTAGATCTGCAGTTTGTCTTGAAACTTGGAGGTTCTGGCAGCACACGAGAGGAGATGCTGCTTCGGGGAGCCTGTGAGGGCCCTGCAGGCCTACTGTGCCCTGCAGCTCTCCCCTCGCCCACAGTGCTTCTTGTCTTCCTGGTCTCTCTGAGCTCCTAGGGGATCGAGTCTCTGAAATGACACAGATCTTTGCTCTCATTCCTTGGACCCTTTACACGACTGTAAGGTATCTGTGAGCTTTCACTTGGGCCTCTTGTCCAAGAGGGAGATGCTGACAAGCACCCAGTGTCATTAGTCTTCTGAGTTTATGAACTAAGGAAGGAAGAATTTCCCCATCCCCAAAGCTACTGAGTCACAAAGTTTGGATGGGTAGCTTTGGGAGCAGTTGCTATGGATAGGGATGCTTCATACATGCCCACCCCCCTTCTCATGTGGAAAGGACAGAGTAGACTTCACCATCCACATCCCTGACATGGTGGAAGGCTCTTTCTACCCATATGGAGAGGAAAGGGGATGGAGAAGTAGGATTCCTGAGCCTACCTGAGATAGACCCACACTATAGAGTAATATTAACTACCCAAGAGCAGGAGTATGGTGGGATTCTACAGCTCCAAGAGGAGGAAACAGGAATAGCATGGCCTAGTGGGATCAGGATGGAGCCTAGGGGTGGGGGAAGGTGAGAGCTAGCATGGGGCTAGAGCTAGCTAAGGTGGGACAAAGAGGAGCTGAGACGGGCTCCCAGAAGGCTTTGGGCACAGCTGTGCCAAGGCAGAGGGCCTGGATGAAAAGAAACGTAGAGGGGAAGTGTTCTGGTCTTCTTTCTGTTGCTGTGATAAACACCATGACAAAAAGCAACCTTGGGGGAGGAAAGCATTTATTTGGTTTGTATTTCCGGGTTGCAATGCATCACTGGCAGAAGTCATGGCACGACCATTAAGCAGGAACTCAAGCAGAAATCATGGAGGAAGGCTGCTTACTGCCTTGCTCCCTCTAGTTTACTCAGCTAGCTTTTCTATACAGCTCAGTCCCATCTGTCTGGGTATGGACTGCCCACAGTGGTCTTGACTCTGCCCTATCACTTAGCAAGCAAGAAAATGTCCTATGGGTATGCTTCCAGGCCAATCCGGTGGAGGCAATTCTTCAGTTGAGGTGTCCTCTTCCCAGGTGACTCTAGTTATGTCAAGTTGACAGCTGAAGTTAACTGTGTGCTTGCTAGTTTACTGTCAACTTGATATAATCTAGAGTCATTTAGAAAGAAGAAACCTAAATTGAGAAAATGCTCCTACCAGATTGGCCTATAGGCAAGCCTTTGGAGCATTTACTTGATTGATGTGTGAGAGTCGAGCTTACTGTGGGAAGTGCAATACCTGGGCTCATAGTCCTGGGAACCATGAAGGGCAAGCAGCAAGTGGCATGCACCTGTTGCCTCTGCTTCAGCTCCTGCCTCCGTGTTCCTGCCCTGTTTGAGTTCCAACCCTAACTTCCTTTGATGATTAACTGTGATGTGGAAATGTAATAAAGTAAACCCTTTGCTCCCTAAGTTGGTTTTGGTCATGGTGTTTCATCACAGCAATAGAAACCCTAACTAAGACACTATAGCAGGGAGAGAAAGAAGAGGGGTGAGGAATAGGTCAAAGTTGAGTATGGAGACAGGGAAGAGAAAAGGGGCAGAAAGGAAAAGTAGTGGTGCGTCACAGATATGGCTTGACTTTGGAATGTCTCTCAGGCTCCACAGGAGAATTTTTTTTTTTTGGAGGCCATGAAATCTTGATAAGGGGTATCTAGCTGGAAGAAACTGGTTACTAGGGACTGGGCCTTGAACATCACCCCCACCCTTGATTCTTGCTCCTTCTTCAGCTTCCAGGGCTGTGGTAGTATGAATAGGCTCTTTTACACTCTTCTGAAGCCATCAACTGGCCTGCTCTACCATGCCTTCCTCCGCAGTC
This sequence comes from Mastomys coucha, assembly GCF_008632895.1. Classification (NCBI taxonomy): domain Eukaryota; kingdom Metazoa; phylum Chordata; class Mammalia; order Rodentia; family Muridae; genus Mastomys; species Mastomys coucha. Next base: position 20,358,124 of record NW_022196915.1, read on the forward strand.
AGGATAAACTGAACCTCTCTAAACCCAGGAACTAAAAATGAATCTTCCCTCCCTCCAGTTGCTTCCTGTAGAGCTTCCTTGTGGACCTTGCACAAGAGGAACCAGTGAGGAACCGGCGAAGTAGAGCTCAAAGCCCTGGAAGGAGTAGAACTAGCTCCTTCCCTGTTTCCATGCTCATCTAAGCATGTAACTCGGTGAGCCCCAGCCATGTGGTCACAGCAATCCGTTAGTACCCAGTTCCCTGATCTCCTCCCCACGCTAACGAGACATCTCAGTACCTTAGCCTTCAACTATTGACCTTTTCCCTCCTTGGATATTCTCACACCCTTCCCTAAAATTATATAACCCTTAGTTCACCCCAAATAAAGTATATATGTTAAAACCAACCCTGAAAAGAATGTGAGCCAACTAAGGTAGTCTCAGAGAGCTGTTTCATTAAGGATCGTCTGAGAAGGCCTTAGTCTAAAAAAACTGTAACACGAAGATTCTCTTAGAGCATGCCCCTCGCCCCACCCTAAACCAGACAGGGATCCTGCCTGTCCCAGACTTCGCACCTGCCTGGCCTGGCTGGCCTTGGCTTCTGATGCTGCAGAGAGTAGAGGCGGACCTTAGACTCCACCAGTTCTGGATTTCACCCTGTTCTCTCCAAGCTGATGTATGGTGGCATCTGGATACTCCAAGAGGAGAGACAGAATCCAGAACCACAGTTTCTGTCCATTTTAGTGACAGGGATGACAAAGTAGCTAATTCGGAGAAGGAACTGGAGAAACATAGGAGACAGCAGGGAAAACTAGATACTGTGAGGTGGTGTCCCAGGCTGTGGCCCTCATCTGACCAGTTCTAGACCTTAGCTGTTTGTTCCCACATCTCCCCCCATGCAGAGACCCACTGGCCTTGAGTAAACAGGACTAGGAGGTGCTCTGGGTTGAGCATGCTGGCATATCTTGTACTTGGAGGCTTGATGTGACAGTGAATCTTGTCCTGTGTCCCAAGAAAGCTTTCTGGAGACAGCATTGTGTGAGAGAAGAGAGCCAGTGCCAAAGAGGGGGCTAGTGGCCTCAGAAGCAGGGGATCAGGTCTTTCTGAGCCCGGGCTTCAGCCTTGGTCATACCACAGAGAGCTCTCCGGGATCCAGGCAGCCTCCAGCAAGACGTTATAGGGGGGTTGCGATGCACCAACAATAAAATCAAAACCACATTTTTCCTTGATGGAAGGCAGAGCCATGATAAATTTGGAAAGTAATAAATATCAGAGCCTATTTCCCAGCATCTTCCAGCTGACTGGCCTTTTGTGGCCAGAGCGGTTGCCCCCAAAGCATGTGGCCTAGACCTGGAGCTACAGCAATCAGAGAAGGTGGAGACTTGGCCAGGACATGGAGGCAATTCATTAGAGGTGATGAGGTCCTTCCAAGTAGAGGGTTTGGAAGCCTGTGAACTGGCCATGCAGGGCAGAGCCAAGCCGTGCTTATTCACAGTTCACAGTGCCCTTCTTGGCATGAATTTATCCCTACATTCACCCCCACGGGCTCCCAAAGGCTAGCTGTTCATCTGTGACTTCTGAATCTGCCACATGGAGCTATGCAGGCTCCTGCTACATATAGAAGATTCTGAGCTAGCTAGAAATGAAAATGTTTAAAGTCTGTGCAGGCTCTCAAGGGATATCTGATCTCCCCTATTTTTACGGCTAGTGATGGCCTTGGCAGGCTGCATGCACACACATTTAAACTCCTTTGATGAATGTAATAAATATCAGTAAAAGGCAATAAATATCAGAGCCTTGCAAAGCATTTCCAGCATCTTCCAGCTGACTGGTCTTTTGTGGCCAGAGTGGTGTGCATCCCCAAGCATGCAGCCTAGACCTGGATCTGCAGTGATGCAGAAAGGTGAAGACTTGGCCATTTCATTTATTTGTTTTAAATTAAAATTTAAAAATTAATTTTTTAAAATAAAAAATTAAAACATTAAATTAAAATCATTAAAAATAAAACAAAAGACCTCTGGTGGATATGCGCGAGGTAACTGGAGCTTAAAAAAATCTGTGATGCAGAGGTCTGGAGGCAGAGTGGGCTTCGCTGTTGCAAGCCCCCAGTTTGAGACTCTCCTGCCTTGCCAGTTGCCTGCTCTGAGGTGCCTGGCACACAATTATTAGCACAACTTCTTGGCCTGCCCCGGCAGCTGTCTACATGGTCCAAGGAATGAATCTCTAATTTGATTGTTCTGGGCCTTCCTTTTCCCTCCAGCATACCCTTCCCACCTCTGGAGATTGGGCCTCAGACAAGATCTCCTGTGATATTAATGAATTTGGTGAAGTCCTCAAATAGAGACAGGAGGGGTGGGGATCCTCATCATGCTGCAGAGTGATGGCATGCTTTATGAGGCAGTGGCACCAGCCTGCCCACTTTCCCTGTCACCAAGCTCTTGGTGCCACAGACCCAGATATAAGCCATATGTGTAGAAGGTGCATAATGCATTTTTCCCTGTTATTTCTCTGTCATCTCTGCTTAAAGCATGTTCCATGCAAAGAATACGTAGCTTTACGTCCTCATATAACCCCAGCCTTGCTCCAGGAGGTTTTGCAAAGTCGGTGCAGGCAGTTCGGCTTTAGGAGTCCATCAATCCACCCAAGCTATGATGGAGTGATGGCAGTCCCAACAGATGGACGGAACCCTACCCTCGTCATCATCCACACCATTCACCATGTCTGGTGACTTCACTGAGATGCAGATAACAGAAGAACAGGAGAGGGCTCAGGAATTGCAAAAGAGCTGTTCCCATTTTAGATGAGAGTGCTAAGGACATTCAGAAGGGAGTGGGTTCTTTTGTATGCATTGCTGTGTTTTGTTTCTGCACCATGACTCTTCCCCCAAACCTAACCATTACCAGGTTAGCCATCCTGATCTATGTGCCTTCTAACCTTTGTAGATGTGAAATGACTCCATGGCCACTCCTACATTAGAACAAACCCAAGGGTTCGAGCTGGGCAAGGGTGGAGTGAGCTGGGCAAGGGTGGAGAGAGCGTCTTTAATCCCAGAGGCAGAGGCAGAGGCAGAGGCAGAGGCAGAGGCAGAGGCAGAGGCAGAGGCAGAGGCAGAGGCAGAGGCAGAGGCAGAGGCAGAGGCAGAGGCAGGTAGATCTCTGTAAATTTGAGGCCAGCCTGGTCTACAGAGCTAAGGACAACCACAGCTACACAGAGAATCCCTGTCTTAAAAAAACTAAAAACAAAACAAAACAAAACAAAACAAAAACCCACAAGGGTTCTGCAAGGTGCTGCTCTGTGCTTCTGATACTGAGGCAGAGCTGATCAATACCTCTGAGCAAAGGTTCTGAGTTCTCGGAGAAAGGAAGAGAGATGTGCTTTGTTTTTAGTCCACGTGGCCATTTATTTGAAAGATTGAGACGTGCAAAAGACATTTCTTCCTGAAGAATAGTAGGCATGTCAGCCTTCCAGTATGGGGATATCACCAATTTCCCCCCACTGGGTCATTTCTGTATGTATAAGTTGTATATACATATACACACATACACATGCACACATACACACACGCACACACTCGTGTGTGCACACATGCATGTATGCATGCATGGAAAAAAGCACAAATTGAACCACTTAGAGGTGAGCGTGGGCAGTGCCTTCCTGTTGGTTAAACACACCTATGGTGTGGAAGACATAGTATAACACAACTGTCAGCTCATCATCATTGTGCTGTGTAGAGCGGCGGAGCCTGTTTTGCTTTTATGCACTGACTGCTTTTCTCATTATTCCTTTTAATAAATTCCTGGAAAGAGCAATGCCAGGCCCACATGTCTGAATGCTCTGAAGGCTGGTTACTAGCTTATTGGTTGATAGAATGTTTGGGTGACTTTATTGGTTCTCTAGAAGGCTTCTAGTACCCACTACCAGGCTCTGAGAATAGAATTAGAGCAGGAGAAGAACAGAAGTCAGCCTGGTGGGTGTGGCTATGAAATGACCAGATGCAGTGCAATCTTCACTGGGAGCAGTGTATGCTGGTGATGGCCTTTCCGCCTCAGTGGGAGCTTCTAAAGCAGAGAGCTAGACAAAGCTCGTCTCTGCAGCCTGTTAGGGTGACTCTGGGCTTTAAGGCCACCAGAGAGCTTCCTTCTCCAGGCTACATGTCACCATGCCAGTTAATGTCCAGGTGGGTTCTACTATTTTGTTTTCAATTTTGGAGACTTCTTTGACAAAAAAAAGAAATACAAGATTCAGGATATAAATCTAGATTAATATTTATTTAAATATGATAAAAGTTATGATGAATGACACTTTAGAAAAGCTTATAGATATCAAAGATGTCCTCTGAGACATCCTGGCATCAGACAAGTTCAGTGATAGTTATTAGGTTTTTTTTCTTATAAACTTTTATTCTCTTTCATGTGACAATCAGTTTCTAGAGTCAGAATAGGCAAATTATTCAGTCCCTCCTCTGGCAGGGATGATCAGATAATTTGGACTTGAGAAACAAAACACTTGCAATAACATTTCTTTCAACTTCATAATGAGTTGCAAATCTCATGTGAATTATAGGGTCTTAACTGATGAGTTTGAGGGACATTTGTAACGTGTTTCTACCTTGGCTGAGATGTACTATACTAGGTGCTTAGGGTTTTCTGCATAATCACTTACCTTACATTGTCTCTGAAGGATGGTGTTCATACCTATAGACATGTTGTAATGCAGTTTGTCCATTTTGTTCTTTGTTACAGCCAGGTTGGTTAATATACTAAGAAATTTAAATACCTTCCCAATATTTTCATGATACACTTCTCTTAATTAATTAGATCAATGAATATTTCAACAGCCTGCCTATTATTTTTATTAGCAATACATCTCTTTCTCTCTGTGGTAAAATTGCAACATTTGGAAATGTAATTTGGTTCACGATTGTTTCTGTTGACTCCATGGCTCATTTCTAGGACTAACACTTTCCTCATCTCTAGTCTCAGGATTTTTTTATTAAACATTAAAATATGATGGACTCATAACTCCCTCCAAAGTGAAAGACGAGAACTCACATGTTTTATGGCCACATTTCAAAACATCTACCTAACTTGTACATTAAGAATTGTTCCTGATGAAGTTCTTCTGTCTCCAAATAGCTAACACTCAAGGGCCAAAGGATGTGCACAGAAGATATAACTAATTGAGAAATGTTGTCCATAGGTTCATATATTTGACTACTTGGTCCCCAGATGGTGATACTGTTTGGGGGAGGTTGTAAGACCTTCTGAAGGTTCTATAACCTTCCTAGAGAAAATATGTCTCTGGAAACAGTCTTGTCTTTGAGGATTTATAGCCATCATCTCCTATTATCTTCATATTGACTAGTTTGTGTCTTCCTATAAATCACCATCTAGTGCAAAAGTTAACTTTTCGTGATTAGGGTTAAGAGATAAACTAATCTATGTGTATAAAGATAAAAATAACAGGAAGAGTTTGTTACCTTGACCATCTTACAGAATAATATTAAATTCTCTCGTGGGTACTAGAGAGCTCAGTTAATGGTACCAGGCATGAGCTTCATCTTATGGAGCAGACTTCAGTCCAATCAGAAAGTGGTTGGTTAGTCCCATAACAGTCATGCCACCATTCATGCCAGTGAGGATATCTTGTCAAGCCAGGAAGGCCCATGATATGCAAAATGTATTAGCTTCATCTCCAGAAGCTACCTGGTGATATGTTTTGGACCAAATTCTCCTCAACCTGTACCCATAGATTGCTCCTTAGAATGCAGTGGTAAAATCAGACTGAGAGCCCTGCAGATGGGGTAGATGGGAGGAGACAATCCAGGTCTAATGTCAGACAGATTTACCTTTAGGCCAGTGATGTGTCCAGGACCAGCCACTTGTTATGGGATCCCCTTTGCAAACCTCAGGAGAGGCTCAAGTAATATGAGGGCTTTCCCTTTCTTTCTCTATTAGAACTTCCCCTCGTTTTCTATGATGCTTGGTATTAACTGCTTTTCTCTTGATGTAATAGCACACCACTATAAAAAGCAACTTGGGGAAGAAAGGGTTTATTCTGTCTTACAGTTCCAGGGAGACAGTCCACAACAGTGGGGAAGACACAGTGGCAGGAGCAGGAGGTCAGGGGATTAAATTCTCATCTATATTTAGGAAGGAAGCAGAGATCTAGATAGAGATCTAGATAGATAGATAGATAGATAGATAGATAGATAGATAGATAGATAGATAGATAGAGATAGAGATATAGAGATATAGATATAGATATAGATATAGATATAGATATAGATTAGATATAGATATAGATATAGATATAGATATAGATATAGATATAGATATAGATATAGATATAGATATATAGAGAGAGTGGAACATGGCCTCATCTGCTGTGAAATTAGGAGGAAAAGTGCTGACTGAGGATTAGGGAGTTATTGGAGGAGAGAGAATGGAGGCTGGTTTTGATAATTAATGCATACAATATATTTCCTATCTCACTCCTCATAATAGCTAAGATGCAGAGTCATCCTCAATGCCCAGGAACCCAATAAAAGAAAACATACTTATGTCATTAAAAACAATATGTCATTTACAAGAAAACAGGAGAATTAGAGATCATCTTGCTGAACAAAGTGAACCAAATTGGGGAACACACATGCCCCACATTTTCCTTATGGATAATGCAGACCTCTTTTTTTTTTTTTTTTTAAGACACTGAAAAGGGAACTATTAGGGAAGAAGAAGCAGTGAGAAAGAGGGTGATGCGGCATGAAAATGAGGGAAGAGCATTGTATAAGTTCATGGAAATGTCACAAAGAACCTGTTATTTTATACAATTAATACCATTAATTAAAAACAGTTATTTTTTTCCCTGATATGTTTTCTCTGCCGATGAAATAAGCCAATTCAAGAAGAATTAAAAGTATATAAAGGCAGATTTATTGGGGCAGTTCTCAGGCTGGCTCATTGATCTCACCGGAGAAGGTCAGGGGAATTGCTCTACAGGCAGGGAGACAGAAAAGTGGGGTGTGAGGTGCAGAGAGAAAAAGCACATGGGCAGAGAGAGAGGTGAAATCCTCTAAATGGGGCTGGGGGTGGGCACAAATGTCTGGATTATATAGTGAAGAGCTTCTGGGAAAAGGAGGCCCCACCCCCTGGGCTGGACCTTTCAGGGTAGAGGGTGGGGTATGCCAGGTAGGCCTTGTAACAAGCAGGGACCACCTGAAGGCCAGGTCTGCTTTGGTATGTTAATTAGGCACCTCAGCCACTTGTCCTGGGTCTGAAACCCAACATAAATAAATCCTAAAAAATTTAGAATCATAGCAGGAACCTTTTCAGTTCTCCATTGTTCCACAGGAGCAAGTAGAGGTCCCAGGGCAGTGTGAAGAGTGAAGTGTCCCCAAGAGGGAGCCAGTCTAGCAGAGGGAGGGGAGAGGCCGGACAGGGACACCACTGGCAAGACCAGCAAGGAAAGGAGTGGGACAGCTGGATTAAGTCTATGGCAGCAGGGATCAGCCCTGTAAACCTGGAGCCCACGCTAGCAACCTGGTTTCTCTACGCACGAGGCAGAGAGATTTAAAGCACTTTAAGCAAGAATCAAGCAAAGGAGTGAGCAAGAGCTGACCAGCCTTGTGCTTGAAGACATTATGCTATCTAGTAGACAGAATGCGTTTGTTGGGAATATGAGTGGAGATGACCAGTTGTCAAGTCATCAAAGTAATCCTGGCAGGAAATAGTATCAGCCACAGCAGAGGCCCTGACACAGCTAGAGGCATTTATGGGTTATCCCTACCAGACAGGACGTGGGACAGGGTTAGATGAGGGAGGTGAGAGAGGAGGCAAATGCCCACAAATAGCAAGGTGTTCTATCCTAAGCTAGTGGATCCTGGAGGAACTGCAGGTCAGACAGCAGATGAGGCCCAGGTGAACACAGACCCTGTTGAAGTTTAGCTGGGGAGGGAAGTGAGTGTGGGTTGGCTGTGTGCATCTGGAGTCAGGGACATAAATCTGAGACAGTTAATTGGAGCCATGTAGCAATGAGATCATATAAGGGGAACGTGTGGGCTGCGGGGAACAGGAGCGGGCCATGGCCACCACACATCTGTGGCCATGGGGAGACAGCCAAGACCCTTGCTGCAGCTACAGCGTGTGATGGAGCATGGTCTAGAGCCCACATTTGCTTATGCTTTCCAGCTGGGCAGGCCCCTAGGGACCCTCCAACCCCTGCCTGTGGCCCGAGAACAAGCTCCCTCTTACCCATGGGGCCTTTGCATTTAAGGGACAGAGATTGACATGGGAAGCACAGAGAGCCAGGCTTATATTCCCAGGCTGATTATCATAACCTCAGGGAATTGTGGTGATCAAATGTCACGGCACATTTACAAAGCACCAGGCATGGCGCCTGACACATGGCTGTTGAGGCTTTAAGGGACTCATAAATAACACCCCATTATTCACCTCTTCCACTCACATCTAACTGAGCAGCAAGGCACCAGAGATCACTGGAGTCAGGTGGGGGGCGGGGCACAGCCTTGCTTTGTGTCCTGGCTAGTTTTATGTCATCTTGCCACATGTTAGAATCATCTAAAAGGAGGGAACTTCAGTAAGGAAGTGCTTCCATAAGATCAAGTTGTACGCAAGCCTGTAAGGCAATTTCTTAATTATTGATTGGATGGGGGAAGGAACAACCATTGTGGGGGGTGCATCCTTAGGATGGTGGTTGTGGTGGTTTAAATAGGTTTGGCCCCCATAGTTTTAGGTGTTTAAATGCCTGGCTATAGGGAGTGACACTATTAGGAGATGTGGCCTGTTGAAGTAGGTGTGGCCTTGTCACTGTGGGAGTGGGCTTTGAGGTCTTCTATGCAACAAGTTTAACCCAGCAATGAATTTCAGTCTTCTCCTGGTTGCCTTTAGATCAAGATGTAGAATTCTGCTGGGCAGTGGTGGTGCATGCTTTTAATTCCAGCATTTGGGAGGCAGAGGCAGGCAGATTTCTGAGTTCAAGGCCAGCTTGGTCTACAGAGTGAGATTCAGGACAGCCAGGGCTATACAGAGAAACCCTGTCTCAAAAAAATCAATCAATCAATAAATCAATAAATAAATGTAGAATTCTTGGCTCCTCCAGCACCATGTCTGCCTGTACAATGCTATGCTTCCTACCATGATGATAATGGACTGAACTTCTGAAATTGTAACCCAGCCCAATTAAATGTTGTCCTTTATAAGAGTTGTTTTGGTCGTAGTGTCTCTTCACAGCAATGAAATCCTAACTGATATAGTGGTCATGGGTTCTATAAGAAAGCAGGTTGAGCAGGTCATGAGAAGCAATCTAGTAAGCAGCATCCTTCCAATGCCCTCTGCATCAGCTCCTGCCTCCAGATTCCTGCCTTGTTTAAGTTCCTGTCCTGACTTCCTTTGATTATGAACAGTAATATGAAAGCAGAAGCCTAATAAGCCCTTTCCTCCACAAGTTGCTTTGGTTATGGATGTCTCATCATAGCAATAATAAATCTAACTGTATTGGCTGGTTTTATGTGTCAACTTGACCCAAGCAAGAGTCATTAAAGAGGAAGAACCTTCAGTTGAGGATATGCCTACAAGAGCTTTAGCTGTGAGGCAGTTTCTCAATTAGTGATCAATGGGGTAGGGCTCAACCCATGGTAGATGGTACCATCCCTAGGCTGGTGATCTTGGGTTCCATAAGAAAGCTGGTTGAACAAGCCATGAGGAGCAAGCCAATAAGCAGTACTCCTCCCATGGCCACTGCATCAGCTCCTGCCTCCAGGTTGCTACTCTGCTTGAGTTCCTGTTCTGACTTGCTCCAATAATGGACTATGATCTGGAAGTGTAAGCCAAATAAACATTTTCCCTCCCAACTCGCTTTTTGGTCATGGTGTCTTCTTGCAACAATAGAAACCCTAACTAAGACACTAAGACTACAGTTGTTACCAGGCTTCAGGTATCACTGTGACAACCCTGACCATGCTGCTGTTTGGAAGAACATGAAAGACATTGGGACTTTGGACTAGAAAAGTGGTTGAACATTTTAAGTGAGAATTATTGGATCATTCTAGTAGGAGCATGGACCCTAATGCTGAGAGCAATGTGAACTCTGGGTTTCCAGCTCAAGAGGTTCAGAAAGGAAGAATACTAGAAAGCAAACTAGAGACTATTGTGATATTTTGGCAAAGCAAATGGCTACCTTTTGTTTTTCTCCTAAAAATTTGCCCAAGGCTAAATTGAAGAGTTTTGGATTAATATCTTTGGCAGAGGAGATTTTAAGACAGCCTAGTATTGATTGTGGCAGGTGGTTATTAGTAATCACATTTATGTACATCTATAATCTGCAAGCTGGACAAAGAAAAATACAAACTGTACAGTTTGAGGAGAAAAGGAACATCAGGAAATGTAACAGAGCTAAGTCCAGGGCTCAAGAAGATAAAAAAAGTTTAAAGAAAAGCCTGATGTGGGAGCTTCCCCCATGGCTAAGGAAAGCCTCTGAAGCCAAACATGTGGCAGAGCGATCCCTGAAAGACCTGGAGAGGCCGTTGTGTGAAGCTGTTATGGTGAAGCCTGGATTGTGTTAGAGCCCCTAAGATGTGGGAGATTTGAGAGTTGTGGGATACCTGCCCAAAAGAGCTGCAGATAAAGTATGGAACCAGCCCAAGAGAGAAAAGTGTGTTGCAGTCAACAAAATGAAAGGAGTTGGAGATCTGAAGGGTTTCTTAAATACCAGACATGGAGACACAGAGTTTGGAGCTTGCCTTGCTGGGTTTAGGTCTTTCTTTGGTCTGATATTTCCTACTTATACTCCATTTTCTCTCTTTTGGAATGTATATTCTGTACCCCTCTATCTTGGAAGTATGTGATCTGCTTTTCTATTTTGACTTTACAGATGATTACAGTTATGTGAGTCTCAGAAGAGGCTGGACTTAGATTTTTAAACAGTGTTGAGACTGAAAGACTTGGAACTTTGGAAATTGGATGAAATACATTCTGCATCATGAGATGGCCATGAGCAGGAGGCTCCTATGGGGTTCAGGAAGTGGAATGTGGTGGTTTGAATAAGAATGGCCCACATAGGCTTATATATCTGAATGCTTAGTCACCAGAGAATGGAACTGTTTGAAAGGATTAGAAAGATTAGGAGATGTGGTAGGGGAATGAGTTGAGGGGTGGGATAAGTGTAGAGGGATGGGGTGGATGTAGGGTTTGAGCTTTGAGGTTTTAAAATCTCATACCAGGCCCAGTTATTCTCCTCTTCTTCCTCCTCTGTCTGTCTGTCTGTCTGTCTGTCTGCCTGCCTGCCTGCCTGCCTGCCTGCCTGCCTGCCTGCCAGGTGATCAGGACATAGCTCTTAGCTACTGCTCCAACTCCATGTGTGCCACCTTGATGATCATGGACTAACCCTTTGAATCTGTAAGCAAGTCACAATTAAATGCTTCCTTTTATAAGAGTTGCTATGGTCATGGTGCCTCTTCACAGCAATAGAACTGACCAAGACACCACGGCATTGGACCATGGATGCTCTGGGATATGACATCAAAAAGCTTGGGAGAAGTGTTCACCTACAACACACTACTCCCAACAGAGGTAACTATAAATAGCCACTTCCAGATCCTGCAGTCATAACTTGCACTGAGTAAAAACTCCCTCTCCCTCACTACATACAGCAGCAAAGAGAGGAGGAGGAGGGGGAACCTGTGAACAAGAAGCAAGTTGAGAGTTTATACACAGGGCTTCTACTGCCAGGTTAGCCTGAAGGGATCCATAGCATCAACAACTGCTTTGGTTTGGTGACCACCTCTTTAATTTTCTAGCCTTATGTTCAGGTCCTGAGGGCTTGTGTGAGCTGGAGTAGTTTGGAGTGACACATGTCCTGGCTCAGCATACTTACCCTGGAAGCTCATATTTCTACCCTCTGCTATGGATCTCAGCTCCCAGCCACCCCTCTCTGCTCTACTCTAAGAAAGGATGTCAGAGCTCTCAGTGCTCATACCTGTCAGACCCTAGAGATTGTCTCCCTTCCTTGTGGGATTTGGGTCACTTGGGCAGGACCACAGTGTGCTTAGACAACAATGCTTGTATGTTGGTGGCATGTACACCACTGTATGGTGGGCTCATGCCGAACTGCCCAAAGCTAGATGGAAGATCTGTAGGTTCAGTCAGCCTCTGCCATAGGAACGCCTGAGGTCTATGGTGTCTGTGTCCTCTTTTGAAGTGTCCACCTCTTGTCTCCACTCTCTTTTCTATCTGAGGAACCCTGCCTCTGCCAGTTCCTCAGTGGAACTACATACACATTTACACTCAGTGCAAGTTGTGACTGCAGGATCTGGAAGTGGCTATGTAGAGTAAGAGACACAAACCCAGGAGACATTGTACTGGTGTGGGTGTCAGGAAGTGGCAACTATAGGGAGAACCCCCAGCTGGAACTGCCCATACTAGACTGAGCTTAGCCTGGGACTGAAGCTTTTCTTACCTGCCTGGAAGCCAAGCCAAGCAATGACCTTCCTAGAAGCAATGCATGATTCATTCAAAGCAGTGAAACAGGCTAGTTGGATTCCATGACAGGTTGAGACTAGGCCTAAATCTCTGTTTCCAAGAACTGGGCAAGTCCAGGCAAGTCCATGTCTCAGAAGCTGCCCTGCCACCTGGCCTGAAGCAAGGACAATGGGTCAGCAGTAGTTTCCAGACTTCCCCAGAAACAATTTCCAGACTGCTATGTCCCAGTAAGGGCTCTGGAATATCCCTAAAAATAGAGCCAACAGATAAAGATAGAGGTCACCTGCCCCTTCTTGGAATTCCCCTAATGTGCTTAAATCAGCCCTTTAAATCCGATCACTTCAGGTCTCTCCATCTTTGTAGATGGGAGACCCCAGCATGCTGGACTTCTGCAGAATAAAACACTCTTTGCATTTACATACTATTTGAGTCTAGGCATCTTTCTTCAGTGAATCAGACCTTTAAACAGCAGAAATTGGAATGTAGGTGTTCAATATGCTCCCCCAAAGCTGTGTGCATTGTTTTTGGCTGGCTGGTCAGGTTCCATCCCTATAGCCTTGGAGACCCCCCTTTACATCTCTGGCTTAGGACAATTCCTGGGTCTCATTAGCACAACAGATAAGTCCCGCATCTCACTCATCAAGGCTATGATGCAGGAGGCCCAGTTTGTATGGCTCCTAAGGCTGAGACCTCTGTGGGCCTGGACTATCTTGAGAGTGGGTAGCCTCATTTGTTTGCAGAGAAGCCTTAGGAATAACGAAAAGCAGAGATTGGGTGTATCTGGGCAAATTCTCTCTACTCTGTTGCAATCAGGAGAGAGTAAAACTGGTGGGGTTGGTTGGTCTTAGACCCTGTATATTCAGATGCTGATGTCTATAAGTAGACATCTGTCTACTGTCCAACCGATAGATGGCACGGTCAAGCATCTATAGTCTCTGTGTTGTGTAAAAATTGTTTTCCACCATCTCTGATTGGTCAATAAAGCACTGACTTAGCCTGTGACTGGGCAGAGGAGATAGGAAGGCTGGACTCCTGACTCCAGCTGAAGGTCCTAGATAGAAAGAAAGGAGAGAACGACCATGAGGGAGGAAGAGTAGAGATAGCCATGAAGAAAAAGATCCAGGAGGAGTCAAGATGAGCAGGTCACCAAGAAATTTTGCTGTGAGGAGACACATGGAGGGGAGCAAGCTAGGATGAGACTCAAACAGCAAGTCACATAGGACCTGTGGATGGGAAATAGATAGCTGAGAGGGTTAGAATAGATGAATATCTGCCCAGTCATTGTGCTTAAAGCTTGTTAATAAACATAATAAGTCTTAACATCAATTATTTGGGAATTAGAATGGGAATAGATAAGAATTTCATCCTTCAATTACAGCCTGCAATGAACTGCAGTGGTTTATATCTCTAGAACAGAGTGGGACATTGAGGGAACCCTACCAGAGGCACACTAGTAAAATCTGCCCACCATGTCTGGTTCTGCTAAATATGATCCCACTGCATTCCTATAGTCAATACCACATTGTTGTTAGATTTTTAAATTTTGATTTTATGGGTATGAATGTTTTACCTTCATGTATGTATATGTGCCACATGTATGTCTGGTAAAGATGGAGACCAGAAGAGGGCATCAAATACCTTAGAACTGGAGTTAGAGACCACAGTGCAGATGTTAAGAATCAGACCTGGGTGCTCTGCAAGAACCACAAGTTTGAGGTGAGGCCTGTTCACTCTCTGTCTCCTCAGCTAAAATCTCCATAAGATGGGTCTTGAGCCTCTAGGTAAACTTTGTATACTAATCATTATACATTAATTACCAACAAAGAAGATTACTGCATCTTTTTGCATATTTACCTGTTTTGTTTCCAGACAGACTTTCATTATGTAGCTCAGGCTGCCCTTCAATTTCCAATGGTGCTGCCCTGGAGTGCTAGAATTAAGGCATATGCCACCCCTCCTGGCTTAAAACACAACATATTACAGAAACTTCATGTTTAGAGAAACTTCCTGAAAGATCTGCTTGCTCAAAGCACAAATTGATGCTGACTCCAGGGCTCACATGGGCTGGACATGGTGGGGGGCTCATCACTAAGCTTGTTGGAATGAAATTTTCTTTCTTTCATTGTTGTGAAGAGGCTGCAAGTCTCCCTGATTCTAATTTCCTGATTTTCTCCATCTCCGACTTCATTCTCTTCCCCCTCCTTTATGGCCTTGTCTGCCATCGGTTTCTGCTGAGAGATCATCTACTGGTGGGGCACCCATCTTCTACAAGTGAAGATCCAGCTTCTACTTGGAGAGCCCCCAATTTCTACTGGTAGAGAGTCCCATCTTGACCTCATGCTAGTGTTTATTCCTTTGGGTTTCTAGTAGTAATGAGATGTCAGGCCTAGACTCTGTGAACAGGCCTGTTCACAGATGAGACCAGGAGCTTTAGCAGTACTTGCCTTGAGCAACTTGAAAGGCCATGAGGTGTTCAACCTTATCCCTCTCAAATAAATCTTTTTGATGCCCACTGGATCTTATTGAGCTAAAAGAATTACCGATGATCTCTAACATGCCAGCCTTGTGTGTGACTGAAAAACAAAAGAACAGAAAAAAAAAAAAAAGAAAACCAGCAACAAGGAACCCTCTGCCATGTGTTATAGAACAATTACCCATTCAACGAAGGAGAATGAACAGTCCTGTATGAATTTAAAGATAAATAAGCAAGATTTGAAAGCACTTTATGGATCATTGCCCTTCTTAGTCTATGCCCCCAAGGGCCCAAGTCACTTCTTCACTTGTTGGAGATAAACTGGTACAGCAACCAAAACCATGCTTCAACTTCATTTCCCCTTGCTGTTTCTTTAGTAGTGTTCAAAACGTTATGTTTATCAAAGTCGTACGTGTACATAGTTTGGAAATGGCAATGGTTCCGTGATGCTTATAATGCAAACCAGCACTCCCCTTCCAGGAGCCCCTCCCTGGAGGCTGTTGCTAAGAATGGTTGCTGTTTCTTCTGGTACTTCCTCATGTTAAAATAGCATGCTTAGATCGTCATTTCTTGATTTTCCAGTTTCTATGCTTTTTAACGAATTCTTAGGACTGAAGAGGAGGACTCAGCCTTTAAGCTTCTTTTCCTGGCACATCTGTGCAACTCTCCTCTCTTCCACTCAACCTTGTCATGGTAGTTAGAGGCTAATGTTTGGCTAAATCAGCATTGACTATTTATGTAGTTATGACTGTGTTCACATTATTCATAGCTTAGCCATGGGGTGCACGTTTCCTATTTTATACAACTCTTTATTTTCCCCTGTGTTTAGGGTTCTTTTACTATTTGGCTTTGGGCTGTAAGGGGGCTGGGCTGCAAAGGGGCTCCCCCTTGCTGCTGCTGCTGGTTAGGTTTTCTCTTTTGGTGATATCCTTCCAGGGCCTGCCTGCAGAGTGGATCCTGTCTACTAGGCTACCTGGCTGGTGTCTCAGGGTCCTGGGAGGTCCTCTTGGACTTCAATGCCTTGAGTCTCTATCTGAGGACTCACTGGTCACTTCTTGTTTTTCTCTTAGTTTTGGCAAAGCATTTTCTCCCGTGGCTTCCTGTGAACTGTGTTGTTCTGGGAAAATGTTTTGAGAGCATGCGCTTACAGTATAAGGCATTTCATGCTTGCATGCCTTCAGAAGCTTGGATCAAGATTTCTGGCCTCAGGCTAGGCAGATGACCTTGCTGCTTAAGCAGGAGGACCTGAGTTCGGATCTCCAGCATTCACATAAAAAGCCAAGTACAATGGCATATGTCTTTAATCACAGTGCTGGGCAAAGTGGGCATTAAGCACTCATAGATCTCAGTGGCTTGTTGGGCAGTCAGTCTAGCCCAAACAACAAGTTCCAGGTTAAGTAATAAACTCTGTCTCAAAAAAAAAAAAAATGTAGACAGAAATAGAGGAAAGACATGTGACATCAAAGTCTGACCGTGACTGACATACACAGTCATGGTCAAGTATAGACAACACACATGTGTGTGCACACAGTGGGGGATGGGGTGAATTTTTGATTTAAGTCTCTTAGCCAATTCTTACTACCTTCTGGCTGACAGGGTTGCTGTCTGGGATCTGGGAGTCATTTTGATTCCACTTGTTGTGTAGCAAGAAACAACACCCATGGTTTTTCCTTTTCCTTGGAATTCACGGCGTGTGCGTCATTCGATATGGGCATTATTCTTTGATTTTCTTTCCTCCTTGTCCTCTTCCTCCTCTTTTCCTCCTCCTCTCCCTCTTCCTCCTCCTCCCCATCTTCCTCTTCCTCCTCCTCCTCCTCCTTCTCTTCTTCCTCCTTTTCCTTCTCTTCCTTTTCTGACTGGTTTCTACCCAACAAAGATCTGAGATGCATATTTTACATACCAAAGCAGACCTGGCCTCCAGGTTCTCCTAGCATTCCTCAGTTTTTACCTGGCATACCCTGGTAGAAACTGGACTTTCCAGTCCAGAGGCTGAGCTCCTCCTCTCCCAGAGGCTCCTCCCTATATAATCCAGACATTTTGGTTTTACTCTTCTTCTCTTCTCTCTTGCGTAGTTCCTTTCTCTCCTTATCTATCCCTCCCAACCCCTCTCCCCTTTCTCCATGACACTCCTCTGGTCTCAATCCTTGGGGCCAATGAACTCACTTTGCCCAAGAGTAGCTTCCCAATAAACCTGCCTTTAATATAATCTAATCTGGTTTGAATTGGCTTATTTTGTCCATAGACAAACCTATCACCCTTCACCTCCACCTCTTTTTTCCCTTCTTTTTCTCTGTTTTTGTGACTGCTAGAATCAAAACCAGGGCCTTGCACACCTAGCTCTCCAGCACGAAGGCCTATCTCCAGCCCTGGGATTTGTTCAGAGTATAGCCTTTGTAAATCCAGGCTGTCTTGAATTTGTGAGCCTTCTGCTTCCGACTCCTAAAAGCTGGGGTTATAGGCATGCAGCAGTACACTGGGCTCAGTGTGTTTTATTTTGTTTTTGTAGGTTTTTTCCCCAAAATGAGGTCATGAGCTTCACAATCTGGTAAATATCCTTTAGTTATTTTATTTAATTAGTGACTCCCTTCTACAGATTTTCCTGTTCTCTTTTGTCAAACTTTGCTTTTCAGTTCTGGGCCCCCAGGGCTGAGCCTCTGGTTTTTATAGCCTGTCTCTCTTAGATGGCGCTCTCTTTGTTTGTATTTGTATTCTATCTTTTGGAAGATTTCCCTTGGTCTTTGTGTTGAATTTGCTTTAATGCTATTGTTTTGGATGTTTGCCATTTTAATTTCCCTGAGCACTTTTGAAATTCAGGAGGATCCTTTTAACGTTTATTTTATTGCTATTTTAACAGCAACCCGTTAGTATTTCACAGAGGCAGTATCTTCTTATTTCCTGGAGATTTGCTTGCAGTTTATTTTCTGATGTTTCCCTTCTCGGTCTTTGAGATTTCTCAGCCTCCTCTAACTCTTTTGATAGTTTCCGTTTTTTTGGGCTTTATGCGAAAAACAACACGTTCACACTCTCTGTGTGCTTGGTTAGGGCTCTATTGGAGAAGGCTGGACTGAACCATTTTCCTGGGTTCTCCCACTGCCTTTGTCTATAAGAATCTTACTGAGCTGGGGTGTCCTCAGAGAGGAACCACCCACTGCTGGTCTTAAGGACTGTAAGTATAACCCCTGCTTCTCTGGACAAAGGCTTCCAGTTTCATCGTGGTGTGGGTTGATTTTCATATCACATTCATTTTCAATCTGGAGTCCCCGTCTGTTTCTGTGACCCTTGTTTGTGAGTCCAGACACTTGGTTCCCTCTCAGTAGAGTATTTAGTTCTGCGGGCTTATTTTCCTTTTCATCCCCACCTGCTCTTTGGCCTCCCCTCTCCCTGAAAGATGAGGGATGTAGTCATTGTAGAGTGGGTGGCCAGAGTAAAGCATAAGAAATGAACTGCGTTCCCGCCCTCCACAGCGCATGTGTAGATCAGCCTGCTCTGGTCCTCTCGCCCGCATGGTTTCTATAAGCCCTCCAGTGCTTCTGCACTCAGATTTCCCTGCATCCAACTCATTTCCACATTAACCTTTCTTCTTAAAGTTTCTATGGCCTTTACTTTTATTGTACAAATGCACACATTGTCATCATGAAAAAGCAAACTCCACTAATACTGAGACCGTGTGCAAGTCCCTCCTCAGTCAACCTCTTTCTACAGGCGCCCACTGCTTTTCCAGATGGCACCTTTGACTACCCTCTAATTTACTCTCTGCACATGTAATTTTGTATGTACAAATGTGTAAATATATGTATGCACATACATCACTGATGTTAATGTGTTTCTCTGGTTTGCTTTTTTTTTTAATTAACCTTAACCGTATCTTACGAGGTTTTTTTTTTTTTTTTTTCCCCATATCACAGAAAAAGACTTTTTCCCAGCATTGTACTACATCCATGTGCGGATGCATTAATAATGAGCCTCAGATTCCTCACTGAGTGTTCAGAACCTTTCAGGGCAACACTGGGCTGAAACACTGGCACTCTTCCTGTTGCTCCAAGCCTCGAGCAGTGTAAACACCCGACTCCGACTCGCTGATCTGAAGCTGCCGCTGACCTGTGGGGAGGGACTTTTTACAGCAAGCTCGCCAAGCCTGCCTGCATTGCCTCCTGCCTCTGTGCCTGTCAGGGTGGAGTTCTCCGCAGGTGGAGTTCTCCGCATAACTCGATGCTCGGGTTGTTTCTTTGCTCAGATCAATTGCACTACACTTACTCTGTCTAGAGCGCGTCATTTTAGCAACAAAACTGGGCTTCTTAACTTTCTCTTATCTAATAAAGCTGTGTATATATCTTCAGTTCGACACATACACACAAACATATATATATATATATGTATATGTATATATATATGTATATGAACATCAGACTTTTAGAACATATTTCTAGAAGTGAAATTTTGAATAGTATATTAAGAATTCAAGCAGATAAGCAATTTGCTTTCCAGAAAGGTAGCATCATGCCAGCCCTCAGGAATGGCTGTGCATCCCTCTATCCTATTCCTGACATTCCCGATATGTCTGTTTGCATCCATAAAGGCAGGGAAATATCCTTTGGATTAAGTTTTGATGATTGTTAATTCATAAGGGGATTCCCTTCATGTACATCAGGCAAGATCCCTGCAGACAAATGACGATGAGCTCATCGCTCCTCATGGCTGCCCAGTCACAGTCTCTCACAGGTTCCTCCACCATTTCTCAGTTGTTTATAGTCAGTCTAATGTCACACAGCCCACAGCCCACAGCATCAGGGTCAACATGAAGCCTTGGGTTCTAATCCTAGCAAACCATCCCCATTCCTCCACACGGCTGCTGTCTTTCCTCTGATGCCATTCCTCAAGCTTCTAGAAAAATAGGGGGCTAGGAATATAGGCCACATGGTATCCAGATTTGAGGCTCTGGGGTTGCGGTGATGCCATGTTCCTGACTCTCTTCTGAGTGATGCTCTGGTGGCTTACAGGGCACTCATGTTTGTAATTTTCTCCGGATGAAGGACGACTTCTCACCACGTGGGAGTAACTCTAGTGCCTTCCTTGCCTTGTGGCCTAGTGAACTTTTGGAGCAAATCCTTTCATCTTCGTTTTCCTCACCAGTGTCATTCTACTGGGCCCACCTGAAGATCTGCTCATACTGTGATGCCCAAGCGGTTAGGCTGGGAGGGATGGATGGATGTGCTGGTATGGCTATATGCCCACGTGTCTCAGAAGGTGCTCGGCTGACAGTTTTCTCCCCCTCAGATTCCTGGAGCTCCCCAGCTCTCACAGATGTGGGGGACATGGGAGCTAGCCAGTCCTGTCAGTAGGGCCCACAGGAGGGCCCAGCACTCAGACCTATGTTCTGACCTTGAGATCTCAGGCCAAGGAAAGCAGAGGAGCCTAAGCATCCTCTATTGCCCCATCTCCACCTCCTCTTCTTTCACAAGGTCTCTTTTTCTCTGATTTGTGAGAGATTATTTTGGGCTTTGGATCCTTTGTCTATTAGAAAATTTCACATGTTGTTTGTTTTCTAAATGTTCTTATGTGTTTTGATCTGCGGAAATGTTTCATTTTCATGAGATTAGCCCATCAGCTGTTTCCTGTATGGCTTCTGGGTGCTGGGTCTTCCTTCCGTAGGAAGGGACTCCCCACCCAAAGCTGTAAAAATAATAGATTTTATTCTCTAAAGGTTTTATGATTTTATTTTTCCCATTTAGTTCTTCCAAATCTTTATTCTTATTACAAAACACATCTTAATGAACCAAGAAAAAAAAAAGGCAACACAGAACACTTAACCAGACAGTAGAAAGGGGGCCCTCTTCTGGCTCTGTGCCCACTTCCTCGGAAAGTTGGTTCCAGCTCTATTTCACCCTTCTTTTGGACACATCCAAATATGTCTCCTGATACATGCAGAGGATTTGATTTTGTTTTACCAAGTAGTAAGATGGAAGTATTTTTGTTACTTTGTTGTGGGTTTTATTCTGGTGCTCCTGAAATGTTAAAGTTTACTCCACTTAAAGCTGAGGTAAAGTGGGGTTGTAAAACAGGAACACAGACAGGCCCTGTGTGCCTTTTATATAGTTGCTTCCAACAGCATCAGCTTACACAGTTGTCACACAGTATTGTAGCCAGTCTACCAATTTTAATAAAACTGTGTGTGTAAATGAGTGTGCATGTGTATGAATGTGTGTAAATGTGTGTGTGTGTAAATGTGTGTGAATGTGTAGTTGAATGTGTGTGGAGGTGTATGTGGATGTGTGTATAAATGTGTTTGTGTAAACGTGTGAATGTGTGTGTAAATGTGTGTGTGAATATATGTGTGAATGTATATGTGAATGTATAAATGTGTGTATGTGTGTCAATGTGTGTGTGTGTGTGTGTGTGTGTGTGTGTGTGTAGAGAGACAGAGACAGAGACAGTCCTGTTCAGTGGTGTGCCCTGCTCCTAGGAGATCAGCATGTCTAAAGAGTGAAGAAGGGAGGTGCCTGGGAGAAGATGTCTTCTACCCAGCCGGACGGGCCAACTAGGGGTTATGGACCACTGCTTCCTTTCCCTGGGAGTTAGTAACATTGGTTTGTTTTTATTGTTCCACATGAAAGAGAAATCAGGGATCTTTTTCTCCTTCTCCTTTGTACCATCCCACAAGCTTGGGGCAATCTGTGGGAGGATGTATGCGTGACATTTGCATCAGTTTGGGGGAAGGTGTTTATTTTTCTAAATCATTCAGTTGTCCATGGTCTCAACAGACATGTCTGGGCTCCCAGTCCTGTTGTAACCAAGTGCCATGGCTTCTCATCTTGGTGAATAGAAAGGTCAAAACAATCAGAGACTCAAGGGAGCAGAAAAGCATTAGTGCAGCCGTTCTCAACTTCCTAATGCTGTGGCCGCTTAATATTGTGTGACCCCCTAGCCATAAACTTATTTCATTGTTACTTCATAGCTGTAAGTATAGTGTAAATATCTGTTATGCAGGATATCTAATATGAGACCCCTGGGAAAGGATCATAGGCCCCCATAGAGGTTGCGGCCCACAGGCCAGAAAATGATGCTTTAGGACCTGCTGAAGGTGAGGAAAACATGGGAGTTATCTGCAAAGCAGTGTTCTCCTCCAACAAAGGAAGGGGGAGGAGTCATCCAGAGCTGAATGACAGTCATGCAGCAGAACACTCTGATTTTGAGCATGCTCACTTTAGGAAACACTTTAAAGAACATGCTCTGTTTAAGGTCATGGTTCAGGAAGGAAAGAAAGGGGATATCTGTTGCCTATGCCCTGGACTACTCGACACCCTTGGGGGCTGGAGGTGAGGTGATGGTAGAGTCAATGACACAGACTCCCGGAGCAGGTGAGAGACACCTCAGCAAGCTCATCTGAACACTGCTGCAAGCTCCTTTAATACCTTCCACCTGCACCCCATTGGTCCCAAGAAAGAATCTCTTCCTGATTGGCTGGCATTGTCAGCACCAACAATCCTTGGTCTCTCAGGTAGTCTTCAATTAGGTCCTCCTGCAGGAGATGCTTTTGAAGTTTTGGGAGTGAGGGATGGGGAGAGCAGGGTTTACATAGAGGCGGCCCCTGTCATTCCCACTATAGATAACAATGCTTTTGGAATACTTGATTTCTTTCCCCAAAAAGAGTTTAACTACAGGCAAAGGAAAGAACACTTTAAAGGTGTATTAATGCAAGAGTTTGTATCTTAGGGTTCATACCTCCACTGAACTAACACTAGCTTAACCACAAAATAATATCAGACCAATACAAGGGAAAGGAGCTAGCTACTGCTTCCATGGCTAGGAAAAAAAAGAGAATATTTGGTTGCTAAGGTCAAAGATGAGTTTCAGCTGCTATCCCTCTGGAGGTTCAGGGCAATAGTCAGCTCACTAAAGTCCCATGGTGTCTTCTAAGGGGACCTCCAGGATAGGAGCTGCTTAACCAGTAAGAGACAGTATGTTGTGTCTGCTGTGTTGAGTTTTAGCTTTTAGGAAGTGAATTAACATAGACTGGTTACACAGTAGAAATGCAGGCAGACAGAGATGGTCCTATCAACTCCCAACTCTGGTACAATGTCTAAGCAGTAGGAATCATGGATACAGCAGAGTCAAATGGAGTTCAGACATTTCTGAACTCACATTCTAAACTTCACATCTAACTCAAGATTGTAGTTGGTTAAGAGCAAATGTGACGCTTGTGTGTATGCGCGCGCGCGCGCACACACACACACACACACACACACACACACACACACACACACACACAGTTTCTTGGTCTTACTAGGGACTAGGAACTTTTCTGTCCTTCCATTCCCCAGCTATACTCTAATGTTGTCATTGCTCTTTGGACCATCTGTAATGACCTGGCCCTTAGCTCCTGCACACTGTCTGTAGACACTCCATAGCATTGGAATATGAGCAGTTTGCTCATCTTTTCTCAGTCCACAGCCCATAGCTTGTTTTTATACTACAGCATCAATGCCCATTAAAGTGATAACTACTGATATCTGTGCTCCTGATGTTCAAGGAGTGAAGACTGATGTGTTCATTTTCTTGGGCTGCTGTAGAAAAATCATATTAAATTGGTTGGTTTTAAAACCACAGGAATTTTGCCAAACAGATTCAATAACACGTTAAAAAGATCACACACCATGATCAAGCTGGGCTCACTTCTGGGAAATAAAGACGGTTCAACATATGCAAATCAGTAATTGTGAAACAGCATATAAACACACTCAAGCACAGGACTCACACGATCATCTCAACAGATGCATCCAACATCTGCTCATGATCAAAGAGTGGAAGAAACTAGGAATAGAAGGAGCATATCTCAATGTAATA
The DNA here is from genome assembly GCF_008632895.1 of Mastomys coucha. Classification (NCBI taxonomy): domain Eukaryota; kingdom Metazoa; phylum Chordata; class Mammalia; order Rodentia; family Muridae; genus Mastomys; species Mastomys coucha. Next base: position 20,381,914 of record NW_022196915.1, read on the forward strand.
AAGGCTATATGTGACAACCCTGTGGCCAATATTACACTGAATAGGGAAAAGGAACCTGAAGCAACTCCTCTAAGTCAGAAATGCTAATTCCCCTCTTCTCACGCAATACAGTGTTTACATTCTTAGTCTTAGTGGTAGGACAGGAGGGCGAAACGAAACAGGTAAAAGCGGGAAATTATGCCATCTACAGAAGACAAGTGTCAAACACAAAGGATCCTCAAGGCATCAGCAGAAAGCCAGTTAATAAGCACGATTTACAAAATATCCAGACACCCATCACCATAAAACAACAACAGCTTTTCCACGTGCTAGTGACAAACAAGATGAGAAGTCTGGGAGAAAAAAAAACATTCGTGATAACTTCAAAAGTTAAAATGCTTGGAAATATATATAACCAAGGAGATGAAAAAGCTTCACAATAAAACCTTTAAAACACTGGAAGAAGAAATTGAAGAAGCCACCAGAAGCTGGAAAGACTTCCCATGCTAGATATTGGCAGAATAGATTCAGTACTGTGGAGACGACTGTCTCCTTGAAAGTGATGTCAACTGCAGAGCCAACAGGGCAACCCCAACAATGCAATTCTTCACAGACCTAGAAAAATAATCCTAAACTCTGTAGGCAAGCTCAAGGGACCTCCAATAGGCCCAAGCCCGGCAATGAGTCATGCAGGAGAAATCACAATGCCGGATTGTAAGTTATTACCAGAGGCCATCCTTACAAAGATGTGCAGTTATTAACACAGAAAATGGTCCACAGAATTAAGCAGAAGATCCAGAAGTATACACAACCCTCCCGCCATCTGATTCTTTTTTTTTTTAATTAAAAGACAAAATATTCTGTTTTTATAACTTCATTTTTTTTTATAACATTTCAACCACTACTGGTTTCTCCCATTAAAGTGTTAGGAGGTAGTTTCCTGAATTTAGCCATCTCAGAAACGAGTTCCACCTTGCTGGCAAAACTGAGTTTGTGTTCCCAGGCCCCGGACCTCAAGTCCTGTCCTGCTTCTTCAGACGTTTCACGTTTGTCTGTGAAGAGGGAAGATGCTGCTAGCCTGTTATGTAAACTGAGGCACACAGTCATAAATGTGCTGCCAGTGTTGATGTAATTGACTGCAGGCTGCCTGCCCACCCCTTTGTTCCCTTATCATTCTAAAATTCCATGCCAGAGTCCAGGAGGGGACCTGATTGCAAAAGCTGACTCAAGGACCCTGAAACCAGGTGACCTAGATAAGGCCCAGTCACTAATGTTGACGTCCTTGTTTAACCCGTGTGTTGAAATATGATTGGTTAATGTAACGCCCACCCTATCCACCTTGCTTTGCCTTCCCATCCTATAAAAATATTGTGCAATCTCCCTTTGGGGATGTGGTTCAGATCCCAAACTGGCCACCTCCCTGCTAGCACAGAAAATAAAGTTTTCATTTTTAACCTTCTGTCTCTGAAGTGAGTTTTCTTGACTTCCACCCTGAATTCAACAGCAGCAGGTGGGCACATACTGGGAAGCAGGAGAAAAGCAGGGGAGAGGAGATGGGTCTTTTTCTGAGGCTGTAATTGCCTTACTTAGGTTCCTGGTATGTTTTATGTGTTTTACTCCAAACAGGTACAAAGGCAGTTCATGTGTTCTATGCGGATATTTGATGTACATTAAAAGGCTTTTCTTTATTTCCTGGACTCTCAGCCAGTGTTTGCCTACACTCTCTGAAACACACAAAAGAGTCTAATTATGAAAAATCCCCCAGACAGCCACAAACAAAAAGGAAGCATATCTCCTGGAAATTTTTGAATAGTTGTTATCACAACTGTATCCACAAGATTTAGAACTGCCAAATAAAAAGGAAGAATATGAAGCAGAAAGAATTTAAGCTATAACAACATTTGAGTATGAAATATAGATTTTGAAGATTATAGGCTCTCCTAGGAAGGACTGAAATAAACTGCATGGAAAGAAAGGAAGTAGGGGTGGAGAGGGGTTAGCTTGCTCATCTCCACTTTTACTATTCTAGCACCTGTCCCTAAAAGGAAAAATATAAAGTTCATGAAATCTTAAAATTTGTTGCAAACTGCTACAATAATCTATTGCCAGCAAAGGGTAGCTCTGAAGATGGCCCCTCCCCCCAAATAATAAAAGGCCAGGAAATTTCTAATGACTAGAGCTAAGTAGTTGCTTTCATGGGAGGGCGGGGATGCCCACCTTGTTGATCTCTTCTCTGTGGGTCAGCCATTTGATTATCCACAAAGTTGGCCTAACTATACAGTGATAAAAAGAGACAGCCTCTAGGGCAGGGATCTGCTTATCCATCTGTAGCAAAGCGAAACTAAATCCCTATCTCTCACTCTGTACAACCAATTTGAAATGGATCAAATATCTTGCTGTCAGACCACATATTTTAAACTACCAGGAGAACATACTTTACTGGCATAGGCAAGAGTTTTCTGTAAAGGGCTTCAATAGCACAGGAAATACCCTTGGGAATTTGACAAATAGGTCATATGAAATTTGAAACAATACACCCAGTCCATTGGAATTCCCTCTGCTCCCCTCCCTAGGAGTGTGGTTATGTTTTGGAGGATCCTCAGGGAGAACAGCAGTTAATCCTAGAGTCCTCTGTTCACTTGGTTGGTTATATTCTTATTGCTGTGATAAGATGTCTGACAGAAAACGTCAAAGGAAATCCCCTTTACTTTGGTTCAGAGTTTCAGCTGTAGGGAGAGTATGATGGGGGGAGGGGTGCTCCACTGTAGGAAGACTGTAGTCGGGGTTCTCATGTGGTGAGCAGACCAGGAAGCAGTGCAACCAGGCCATAACCACTGAAACCCAAGCACTATCAGCCCGTGCCCTCCAGCTCAGCCTCATGTCTCAACCCTCCTAAAACAGTGCCACTAAATGGGGACCAAATCATCAAATGCATGACTTGTGCTTGGAGGAAACTTCAAGCCCAAACCAAAACATTCAGTCTCTAACCCCCTAGGCTCCCATCTATCTCATAATCAACTCTTCAAGATACTTCTTCAAAGTACTTCTCAAAAAGCCAATCTTTTCTGAGACTCAAGGTAAACTCTTAGTGGGGCTCCTCTGTAAAAGCAAAATTGAGGTACCTATTTGCAACATAGGATGACACAGGGTGAACATCTTGTTATAAAGAGATAACTTGAAGAGCCATACCAAAGCAAGACTTGGAAGTGATGGGCAAACCTTAAATCTCACAACTCATATGCAGCTTGGGAGCATATGATGTGAGCTTCAACACACTTGGCCATCCAGTCTCCATGGCTCTTCTACCTGCAACACACACAGCTCATCTGGGCTGGCTCAACTCTGTTCTTGCAGCTTCCCTTGGCTGCAGTTCTACATCCTCCAGAAGCAGCTGGGGAGACCAGACAAAGACAGAAGAGCATAAGAATGCAAGATATTTTGTAGATCCTCTCCCTCTCCCTCTCCCTC